>NW_024068464.1:0-143151 GCF_009389715.1 Phoenix dactylifera | reverse complement strand
CATTTTCATTATGCTCAAGGATTCATAATTTCTCACAAGTTATTTTAAATCAAAATTTTAAGCATAAACTTGTGTATTTCATAGTTATGGCATAGACAAAGATATATTATAGTTTGGGCAAGCCATGAAACAATTTCTAAAAGTATAAGTCAATCAATATATGTAGACATGATATCAAAAATTAATAGTTAAAGACCTTAATCATGTCATAATAAGATTTAAGTTATTGACTTTGCTCAAGAAGTATCTAGAATTATCAATTCATTCTCCATTCTTCAGTCAAATACCTACTAGATTTCTTACGTATGAACCTTTGGCTGAAGAAAGTCCTTTCTCTTGTTTGCATGTGAGAGTTTATTGTATCTTATGTGGAGGTGTCCTTCAAGCTGAAATCTCTCATTTTTCTTTCTTGAAGGAGAATCATTAGTTTCTTTAAGATATAGAGCATTCATCCAACATATATATATTTTTTAATTAGATGACTCAATATGAGGTATGATAATAATTGCATGTTGAGTCACTTTACTCAAGAGATTGCCTAAATGTAAGCAAGCACATATCATTTGAACTAAAGGGATAGATTCATTAACCAAGATAGTTCAATGACAAGCATGTGAGGCAATAGAAAGATCTATCAAGGTCAAATGAATTTAGTTTAGATTATATTTGCTTAAGATAATTATCAATAAGATATGTTAACTAAGTTTTAATCAATTTATCTTAACCGTTTGTTTCTATCAAAATTCAGATTATGATTTATTGGTTATTAATAAAATATGATTCATTAAAATTAGATTGAAGTCTTGCACACGGTCACATAATGAGCGTACAATCTGGTCTACTAGCTGTATGATAAAATATTATTCTATCATGTTTCAATACAGCTTTACACAATGTCTACTTTTCTCATCTTTTTCGAATTCTACCAAGGGGTCATAGATATACCTTCTTCATGCCAATCTTCTATAAGAGTTTTTTGTGGACTAACGTTGGTCAATGAAGATCCCCTTTCCTGTTTGTCTTAATTGGAGTTTGAGAGAAGATGTTATTCATTCATCATATTTCAACTCACTTTGCAATATAACTCTTCATTAGTAGAACCAAAAATATGTCATCAATGCATACTTTGAGCAAATAAGATATCACAAATTCATCTTTTGATGCATAGATTTATCACTATTACTTTCTATCAAAAAGGTTGCTTAAGCTTTTATATATCATGCTTTGATGCTTGTTCTAAATCACATATTGCTTTATCATATATGTAATGTGTAATTTTTAAATATGGTGGTTATTTAACATAGATCTATTTTTTAATGAAATAACCACATAGGAGTGAATTCTACACATTCATTTGACAGAATATAAAGCTCATGAGTCAAGCAAATGATAGTGGTGATCTTACTTTTAATCATGCAAGAATCAAGATCTATTCATCTTTTCTTGATTCAGTCTTTTAGTAGTTATCAATTTTTCTTCATTAAGTGCATTTCTGAAAAACTCAATTTTGTTATAATTATTAACAAGTTTTCAGATTGTTATATGTAAAGATTAACCATATATAATTTGATCTTAGTATCTTGACAGTAAATCATTAGTCTCATAGAGAATAAGACAACTTGATATTTTTGCAACTAAAATCTTTTCATTGAATATTCTATATGCATTGCTTGATGAATGATATCCAAGGATAGACATATCTCTATCAGATTTGGCATTATTTTTCATAAGAACATATCAAGCATAACATGTACGACTGAAAATATGAAAGATATGCAATGGTTCATTTTCCATTTTTCAGAAGATCAAAAGGAGTTTTCATCTAAATAGATCTAATAGAAATCATATGTATGACAAGCAGTGATGATAGCTTTTTAAAAATCATTTAAGTAGATGACTATCATACACAATTGTCTTTTTCATTTCTTCAAGAATTCTATTACCCCTATTTTACTTAAGATGTTCTTGGTGCTGAAATAGTTAATTTCTGCACAAACTTTATCAGAATTTTGGTTTTCAACACTGTGCCATGATACTCTTTATCTTCACAGTTAGGAAACCTTTATCATTTGAAATACTTTTACAAGATTCAGCAAATACAGAAAATATTTTCAAGTTTATTTTCCAAGAACAAATCCAATGTAAGCTTTTGAAAACTTAGAGATGGAAACAACATCTTTAGATTTAGAAATGATTTTGGTTGTTTCCTTAGTTAGCATGCATAGCAAAACTTTGACCTTTAAGAAGATAATTTAAGTAAGCCAATGGCAAGGTCTTTTGAGATTAAGTATATACTAGCATGAGTTGATTTTGTATGCTAAAGATGGTTTCTTTAATCTTGGTATTCATAGTGCATATACTTAAAAACATACCAAGTACACATTATCATATTTATAAACAATAATGCCATGGATAAAAACTCTCAATCAAGCATATAGAGAATTCATAGAATTATTCTTAATAAATTAATCATTTTGCAACTTATCCAATAGTGAGTAAAGTATACTATGAAGTGATTTGATCATATTTCCAAAAGTATTTTCTATATCACAAAATTGATCACTACTAGCAATTCATATCAAATACTAAGCAAAAATAATGATGAGATGCAAGGATTACTAATTTTTGTTAATAACTTTTCATAAGTATATTTTAAGTTTCTTTTGTTCCATGGGTATCTTGGTACACCTATGTGTACATCCTCATTTCTCATTTTGGGTACCCAAGCTTGCTTGAGTCCTGAGAGTTAGGACATATGGTTCCTTTTGGAACCCATATCTGTTTAATAGTAATAACTTTACCATTTGATTTAATTATACTAGATCGATAGGTAAAGTTGTTATTCCCATCCTTTTTTGAAATAACTTATCTTATTTAATGGTTTGCTTGATGAATTGATAACCTTTTTCTCTAGAGATTTATTGTTAAGTAAAGGAATCAAGCCAAGTTTTGATTTATCACAAGCAACATATTGGCTTTCAAACATCATTTTTAATCGTTCTGAGCTTACGGTGAATTTGTTAATAAAAGATTTTAATTGATTAATTCTTACTTAAGTTTTGATTTTCTTTAATTAAGCTATGATTTTTCTGAATCAATTCTTCTGAAAATGACCTTAAACTTTTATTTTCAGAATTTAGTTTGTCTTGTATTTCAGTAATAGAATTTCTTTCTTTTGAAATTTCAAATTTAGCTTTTTAAGATTTTTATTTTTCCTAGCTAATTTTCTACATTCACTATACAAATCATGAAAAGCATTTAAAAGTTCATCATAAGAATATTTTCATGAAAGTCATTTGGTGTAAGATTAGATTCAGATTCTACTTTATCTTCTTGTACCATAAGACATAAGTTAGTTACCTCTTGTAGTTCATTGTTGCTCCTAACTTTCAATTCCTTGTCTGACTTTCTCTTGGTCAAGGCTTCTTGCGCTTTACCTCTTTCTTCCATTCTTCTTGCTTCCTCTTCTTCTTTGTCTTTAGGAAGCTGATTTGCCTCGGAGTCGACTCAGACCTTATTGGAGTCGACTCGACTAACTTGGGAGTCGACTCTGAGCTACTTGGAATCGACTCGACTGAGGGAGATTCATCACCCTTTTCTGCAGTCTCATTGTTAGTATATAATTGAAGCATATGAGAGCTAATCTGAGATTTATCATAAATATTTTCTAAAGTATCCCAGATTTCTTAGCAGATAGGCATGCAGAAATTTCATTAAACTTTGTTTCTTGAATAGCACAATATAATATGTTCATAGCATTAGCATTTAATTGTGCTAAGTCCTTCTCATTAATATGAGAGAGTGTGTGAAGGTCATTTATTATGATTTTCCATAGATAATAGTTTTGTGATTGAATGAAAATGCGCATGCGTATTTTTCCAATGTGGGTAGTTTATACCATTAAACAGTGGAGGTGGTATCAATTGAGTGTCCTTCTCCTAGAAACTATCTATTTGAGTTGTCATGATCTTTGGCTCTAGTCGGTTAAGACTACAAATAATATTTGAGCACCTGCTCTGATACCACTTGTTGCCCAGTAGATACAACCCAAGAGGGGGGGTGAATTGGGTCTTTTAAAACTTTTAAGCTACTTCTAGCACTTTTTGATTAATTATGCTAAGTTGTATATATGCGCAGTGAAAGTTAAACTTAGCGACAGTTTGATGTATAGAATGTGACTTGATTGAGTATGCTTGCAACTAAAGAATTCGCGGATAATAGTTAAGCAAGCAATTTATCTAAGTGAGTAAGTGTGTGAGTTAGATAATGACAAAAAAACATTACAACACAGCCAACATATAGTGGTTCGGTGCACCCCAGCACCTACATCCACTCCCCAAGACTTCTTGGGAATTTCACTATAATCCTACAGATTACAGTCGGTTGTTTTACAAGCTCACAACCCAACTTGTTGTTTTACGAGCGCACAACGAACTCGGTCGGTTTTCCCAGGCTCACCGACTAGAACCAACCCCGATTGTTTTCCCGGGCTCACAATCAAACCCTTACACGTTGGTTTTACCCTCGGCTCACCAACAAACCTTAATCCCGTTGGTTTTCCCTTTGGCTCACCAACAAACCTTACACCGTGGTTTTCCCTTTGGCTCACCAACAAACCTTTAACCCCTTGATTCAATCCCTTGATTGAATCAAGTTACAAGATATTAAAACAAAGAATAAAACAAATCAAAGCTTCTTAAGCAAGCAGATATGACAATATAAACAAATAGAGTAAAGAGAAGCCCTCAAACGAGTTTTTGAAGATGGAGGAGCTTGGCTTCTTCTTTACTTGATCCTCCTCTGATTTGGCATGAAGTAGAGGATCCCGAGGCAGCACACGGATGGAGAGGAAGCTTTCGGATTCACTTGGATGCTCTTCTTCTCTCTATTTCGTTTTGGATGGCCCTTTGTGCTTGTGGGAGATTTCCTTTGCAATCTCTTTGAGATCTCTTTCCTAGATGATCTCTCCCACTTCCATAATTCTCCCCTAGCTCTCTTCTTGTTTTATAGCTTTAGATGGCATGGAAACAAGAATATAGCCGTTAGAGACAAGAAAAAGAGCCGTTGGACACAGTCTGCATTTCCTGACAATGTTACCGTTGGGATCGGAGTCGACTCGCGCGATCAGGAGTCGGCTCGCCTGTTGCAGGAGTCGGCTCGTATTTTACCAGAGACGACTCGGCCACTGTTCCAAATTTGAATTAATGTGCTTGCCTCGACTGGGAGTCGACTCGTCTTAACCTGGAGTCGACTCGCCAACTTCTGGAGCTGACTTGGCAATTTCGGAGTCGGCTCATCCACTGAAGTCCGTGGATCCAATTTGAATTTTGTCCTCTCGAGTCGACTCGACTGTCCTGGGAGTCGACTCGAATCTCAGAGCCCGAACTCCCGATCCTTTGTCTTTTGGCTCGTCCAGTCTTGGAGTCGACTCGAACTTCCTTGGAGTCGACTCGGCTCTCAGTTTGCGAAACACAGCCTTCTACCATCTTGGTGTAACGCTGCCTGGAGTCGACTCGAGCTGTCTGGGAGTCGACTCGAATCTCAGGAGGCAGTAACTTGGTTTTCTGTCTGTTGATGGTCGCGGGAGTCTCGGAGTCGACTCGTGCAATGCGGGAGTCGACTCGAATCTTAGAACCCGAAAACTGCTCTCTGACTTTTCTGCCTGTGACTCCTAGGAGTCGACTCATACTTCTCCGGAGTCGACTCATACTTCTCCGGAGTCGACTCGAATCCACTGGAGTCGACTCGAAGACTGTTCTTTTGAATTTTTCTTTTGATTTTACTCCTCCAATTTGAATCCTTTGAACTTTAAACTGGGCCAATAAATGTAGCTTTCTTCCAACTTGAGAGCTTTGGAGGCCTTCTTGTGTTCTTCCAACTTGCTATGTTCCTTGCAAAATAAATATCTTTCTCCTTGCAACATAAACATTAGTATCTATACTTCAAGGTTTTGTGATCATCAAAATCAATCTATGAATCATCTTTGGGTCATCATATATATTTTTTGAAAGTTTGTTTTTAATTAATTAAATTTTTTTTAATGATAGGAAAAATAACTATGCTAGCAATCCCCGGCAACGGCGCCAAAAATTGATCGGTTCTTTCAATTTCAAAAATAAACCACGCAATAGCACGTATCTTGTAGGATAGTGATTACGGGTGTCGGTCCACAGAAATTGAAGAATAAGTTATTTTTTTAAAAAATAAATCAAGAAGAAGGATGTGCTAACTTGATTTAACTAAATTAATCTATAAGTACGAATTGAAATTTATCAAAGTAAATAGATCTAGGGTTTGGAATCCACCGCGTAGTATTGCATTAGGGACTGTGTTCTTAATTTTTATCTTTTGGAGAGGCATGCCAAATTGGCTACAAGCCTTTTAAAATAAAAGCATAAAGAGTGTTAGGAAGATCCATCTTCCGGTGTAGCATGAAGTGTCTACCTAAGTATGCTAATCTAGGATGCAGCACACTTCATCTTTCTAGGCATGAATCATCTTAGACTACTTAGCAAACATGATTAGTAACTAGCATGCTCAAAGTTTAAATATCATAAAGGAATATTTCATTGAAAATAAGAATTTAAACAAGCTCCAAAATAATAATAAAAATAAGAACTACAATGCCCTGATACATTGCTAGGGCTTCATCCAGCCCTAGACTAGACGTTTAGCCGCGCATGGCTTCCGGACGACCTCCCATCTTCAAATGAAAGCCTTCACCTCTCATTATTCCCAATATATTACAAACTATTCTCTTTCCCCCCCTCCTTTCTCTCTTTTTATTTCTTTCTCTTCCGAACAGAGGTTCCTCCTCTGTTCTTCAAACCATGGCCTCCCCTCCCCCGTTCTTCAAATCGAGCTCTCCCCTCCCCCCGTTCTTCAAACCGAGCTCTCCCCCCCTCACCGATGGCCACCCTCCTCCTTTATAAGCTATCTGAGTGCTCGTTCGGGAAGGAAGAAGAGATCACGGCCGGCTGATTCCGGGGCGTGATCCCGGAAGGCAGATCGCGGACGAAGAGGATGAAGGGCCGCGGGATCAGCGGAATAGAGCTGGGGGGATCTGGTCGCCGGCTGCACCGCGGATGAGAGGAGATCTGGGTGCACGGAAGGCGGCCTGGTTCATCGCGTGATACGCTGGGAGCATGCGTAGCTTGTCTCGGACGCCGGGAACCGCACTGTGCGGAGGCGGGGATGCAGGCGATGAAAGGCGGAGGATCTGGTCGCCGGCTGCACCACGTGGAGGATTGGAGCGTCGGCTGTGACGCGTGGCTGGACGGGGCAGGGGGGCGCTCTATGAGGCGGATCACGGGAAGGATAGGAGAAGGAGATAAACAGTGAAACAGTTTTAATAATTTTTTATTATTTTATTATTATTATATATTATTTCTCACTGTTCATATGAACAGTGTTTTTACGGGACACTGTTCATATGAATAGTGAATAAGTGATTCTCCCCGGAATTATTTTATTTATTTTATTATATTCATTATTTTCCTTTTTTTGTTTTAAATTTATAAATTTTATATGAAGGCAGGTAAGGAATTGGTTGGGAATTGACTTTGGGTTTAAGGTGGTCATGATGGTTGACTTGTCCTTGAGCCCATTGTCATTTAAATTTAATTCTTGCTAAGCTGCTTCAGATCGAACTTGACCAGACAAGACTAAAACAGACCGTGACCTAATAAAAAGGGTTAATCAAACCTCTCCCCATACAAAATTAATTATAACTTCGATCGAATCAGGACCAAAACCTATTTAATTATAACCTTAGCTTGACTACAATTCTATCAGGTTACCAAACCGGGTCAACACAATCTCCTCCTTATATGTTTTTCTGTAATTTTATGAAAGATTGCAAACAAGAGAGAGACAAGTTCAGAGTCTGATTTAAGAAAAAATTATTTGCTTTTTACCATATTTTAAATTTATTTCAATGATCATTCAATTCATGGTAAAATACATATTTATCAGTTTAAGGAACATTAATAAGTGCTATGGAAAGATAACTAAATTATATATTATCAAGCACTTATCAGGAACATGTCAATTCTTAGGAAATAACTTAGTATCATGGTTTAGCAAAAAGCAGAATTCAGTAGCATTATCACGGTTGAGGCAGAGTATATAGCTACCGGGAGTTGCTGTGCTCAATACTATAGCTCAAGCAACAACTAGAGGACTATGGAATTAAATTAGACAATATTCCTATAAAGTGTGATAACACTGGTGCCATTAACCTTACCAAAAATCCGGTTCAGTACTCTAAAAAAGCCAAGCATATTGAAATAAGGTATCATTTCATTAGAGATCATGTGCAAAATGGAACATATGTATGAGCATGTATGTACGGAGAAACAATTACCTGACATATTCACAAAATCTTTAAGTGAAGATAGATTTGCATGCTTAGGAGGAATTAGGCATATGTGATCCCTTTGATTGAGAGGAAATGGAAGGAACAAGTTGCCTCATATACTCCTCTCTATTTGAAAATCCCATGAAACATGAGTAAAATTATTCATCTCTAGATTTCTTACTCACATATAAATGTCCCACAAAGATGTGGCAAGGATCGGAAGAAAGAAAATTTTAAAATTTTTTTTTGGGGCTGAACTGGGGCCGACCCGAGCCAAAATGGGGTCGACCCCACGTTGAGTCGACCCTAGCAGAAACTGGGGTCGACCCAACGATGGGACCCCACTTTTAAAAGGGGGACCCGTGAGCTATTTTAGGGCACTGTTTCATCTTGTCCTCTTCCAAAAACCCTATTTTCCACTCTTCAGTCTCTTCCAATCATCTCCAAATATTAGAAGATTGCTTCCCCCAAGCCGTTAGATCAAGACCTAAGGAAGCATTTGGTGAAAATGGACCCAAGCGAGCCGTTGCTAAGAGATGCGGGAGAGTTTCACGGCCTACCCTCGTAGATAGACATGTTAGAGATTCTCTACAATGCCCCCACAAGGTGAGACACGTGTAGAACCCCTCCTCCTCCCCCCCTTCAGTTCAACTTGCAAAATATGCGGAGAGACCAGTACCACAGGGAGAAGGATCCACTTCGAATTTTTGGATCAAGAAGGGTTCCGTTTGGGGGATTGGATCCGAAGGCAAGGATGGGAGTATCTTTTCCCTAGATTTGGTGACCTACCCAGGCTTGGGTTGTGAGTTCTACCCTTCCTAAACGTGGACCGGAAGGGCTTGTGTCTAAAATCCGAGGAGTAAGGGTTAGGATCTCGGAAGAAAGTTTGAGTGAGTTGCTTCATCTCCCGTGTGAAGGTGCAACTCCAGAAAGACCGGAAAGCAAGTTAAGAGCTCTACAGTTGATCTTGAGATAGATGATTTTGATTACTCCAATGTTGCCCAGAGATGGTCACCCAAGAGGGGGTGAATTGGGTGTTTTAAAAACTTTTTGGTCTAGTTAAAATAAAAACACACAAATGTATGAACTAGAGTAAAGATAGAGTATGAGAAAGTCAATCGCAAACACAAGTTTTATAGTGGTTCGGAGCTTCCACTGCTCCTACATCCACTCTCCAAAGCACTTTTGGGAATTTCCCACTATAATCCAAGATTACAGTCCGGTAGTTTTTGCGAGTGCACTACCCAACTCGTTGTTTTACTCCGGGCTAACAACGAACCCTACAATCCCCCAATTCACCAAGGCTTGGGATGCCTTTCCCTTGTTCCAAGTCCCTTGACTGGAACAAGCACAATAATGAAAAGTTTACAAGGATTTAAAAGCTCTTAATGAAGCGAATATAGAAATGAGAAATATTAAACTCGGAAGAACCCTTTTGGCCGTTGGAAGCTTGGGGAATGATGGTTCTTCCGATGTGGATCGCGTTGGCTTGAATGTGAGCTTTGAATGCCAAGTGGGAGTGAGTGGTTGAGCACGAAATCAGTTGGGAAAACTTGAATGCACTTGATTTCTCCTCTTGAAAGCTCTAACTCCCTTGAACCTCTTTTTCTTTCTTCTCTCTTGAATGATCTTGTGTTGGGTTGGTGAGAAGATATAGGAAGGCACTCAAGAGCTCCCTTTTATAGACCAAAAAGCAAATATAGCCGTTAGACACAAAGATATGGAAGTTTGAAATTCAAACAAACCTGAAAAAGTGTGTCAGTCGCGTCCCAGGCGCTCCGGAGACGTCTCCGCTTCAACGCGAGACGTCTCGGCTGTATAAACTTTCTTTTGACGTTGTTTGGGGTCGACTCTGCGCTTTACGGGGACGACTCGCAGATGGACTCTTTGACTTCTTGTTTTTCTGTTTTTCTAAGAGAGTCGGCTCGGCACTTTACGGGGACGTCTCGGGATGTTTACGCTTTTTGCATGGGGACGACTCCGCTGCCTCGGGGACGACTCCGCTGTTTTATCTCTGAAAAATATGTCCTCTGGAATTCTCTGAGAGAGTCGACTCCGCTCTTTCAGGGGACGTCTCGGCAGTTCTGTCAACGAAAAACACACCTCTGGAATACCCTGAGAGAGTCGACTCCGCACTCTCTGGGGACGACTCGGAAGTCTGCTTTTTACTTGCGGGGACGACTCCGCTTCCTGTGGAGACGACTCGCGCGCATCCCTTGAAATCGGCCTTTCTGCCGCCTCTGAGAGAGTCGACTCCGCAGTGTCGGGAGTCGACTCCGACCCTGCGAGACGCCTCGCCAGGTGCCGGGGACGTCTCCAGACGTGCCAATTCTTCCTGTTTGTGCCAGAGACGTCTCTGAGACGACCCGGAGACGTCTCGGCTGTCCCTGATCTGTTTTCTTCAACTCAAAAATTCTTCAATAAATTCTTGAAAAATATGGGAACTTGCCTAGACATTTCTTAACAATATTCTTAGTTAATCACCTGAAATCCTCAAGTAAATTGTTAAGATAAATGGAATTAAACTCTAGTGTTTTGTATTCATCAAAATCCATTAGGGGGTCAACAATCTCCCCCTTTTTGATGATGACAAAACACTGAGTATATGCAAAATTCGAAATTTAAACATATACACAGTATTTGATCAGATGTACAAGTATTGTGTTTTGGTTAGAGCTAGATACAGTGTGCATAATTCAAAATAGTCAATTTTCAGTTTTCCTTATGCATAAGTATTGGTCTTAGTAGCTCTTGAGCAATTTTGGTATATCAACTGAATTTGAATCAAGTTAAAATGTAAATTAATGAAGTATTGATGCTAAAGACAATTGAAGGCTAAGTACTTTTTGACTCCCCCTTTCTTTTCAGAAGGGCAATTATCTTAAGCCAATATTCTTCAATTTTGTCTTTTCTAATTCAACTTTTAAGTATGAGTGTAAATTTTGCATTCCATATTTAGGTTCTACTCCATATACTTCATATACTCCATATATAGGTTCTATATATCTACTCCCCTTTTTGTCATCAACAATGAAGGGGACAAATTATTCTTAGGTACTTAAAACACAATTTCTAGTGGAATTCAGCATGTTACCATGATTCACTTAAGGATATTCAAGTTATGCTCCCGCTGTCCAAGTTATGTCTATTAATGAATGCAGCATTCATTTCACTCCCCTTTGTTTTGGAATTCATTTCAGACCCTTTTTTTGTTTAAAATAGTTATTACAAGATGTGCTCCCCCTGTTTTATATGCATTGATAAGTTGTGTCAAGTTTGAACACTTAAGGTATGTTATGAGATTTTTATGGTACATCACAGAATCACATACACAAAGTTTCAAAGGAATTGTATGACATTCATATATCATGCAATCATTTGAATCATTACAAAGTTAAGGAGGGAAATCATTACAGTATTGATTCCTAATACAAAGAAGTTTCAAAATGAGCCTAGGTTTTAACAAAACAGATGAACCCTAGATTTTTTACAAAATGTCCTCATTGGCGACGTTGTTCAATAGCCCTAGCAGCTGCCTCTATAAATGCATTTATTGAGTCCAGTAGAGTTTTGAACTGATCTCCTTGAGATTGATGGAAGGCTGCTACTAGTGCTTCAAACTCGAGACTTGCCCTTTCAATTTTTCCTTTAAGTTGGGCAGCCACGGTGCCCAAATTGCCTCCAGGGCTCGTCAACTCTTGAAGACCATCTGATATGATCTTCAATTTCTCCTGTAGCTCAATTGATCGTATGTTTGGAGGGTACCCACATGAACCAACTCTGATGCTGTAGCTTCTACCTGAGTTTTGATCTCCTTCAATTCTTGTAGAAGCCCTTCATGTGAGGTACGAAGAGGAGCCAACTCAGCAGTGATCAACGATCTCATCTCCTCTCTCATCTGCTGGCATATCACAGATGCTAGAGTGTGCATCTGTTCATCTGACAGGGAGAAAGATCCACTTACTGGAGGAGGAGGAGGCATGGATGTGGAAGGTCCAGCTGAGCTGGAGGGTACATCAGGAAAGCCCATATGGCTATGTGGAGGAGAGTGGTGGTCTGGCTCCTGATGTGGATCTCAGGCTCTAGGATTTGAGATTTTCTTTTGGTACCTTAACCCATGATCCATCTACCTTGTGAAACTCCATTCTATGCATTGTACTTTCATTGCAGTAGTCCGGTGTTTCTTAAGGGTTTTGCAGGCTCATTTTCAGGAATGGGAACTTTGAAGTGTTTGAATAGTAAAGTGAAAATCATCCCATATGGTATGCTAAACCTAGAATACCTATGACATATAGAGATGTAGTTTAACATAAGTCTGGGGAGTTTAGGGGGATCCCTAGTAAGATGTGGTGCATGATAACTAAATCTCACTCCGAAACGAAATTGAAGCGGCCGGTTTTTGGGAATAGGACCCGGTTAACAATGCTCAAGAGTAATCTCATCTCGGCATTGAGGTCTTGGGAGTTAACCACATCAAGAGGGCCGCAGTCCTCTCGTCCTAAAACTAAGTTTAGGGCAATTTTCCTTTGAGGGTGTGAGGTCGGAGCCTCACCAGGAATTTGTAATACACTAGATAGAACATCCTCATTAATCTCTATCAATGTCCCCTCGGACATATCCAGTGTACCCCGAGTCCCTAAGGCCATGTTGCTAAACATTTCCCTAACTAGGTCGGGATAGGTTGATGTATTTAGGGTACAAAGGTATTCCCAACCTTGGGCTCGGAGTCTCTCTCCAATAGAGAACCCCTCATTTGCTAGAAACTGAAAGTCGATGTACCTACCAGTGGTTACTGTGCGATTTGCACAGGAAAAGGGTCGTGGTTGGCGGAGCAACCGGAGGAGATGGCGCGGAAGGCTCTTCCCTCCATTCCTTCGCCGTCGGTCACTACCCTAGGATGCCTCCACCCGTTCCCTAGCTCTCTTAGGTGCCATGAATCAAAACCCTAGGGAAATGGGGAGATTTTGGTTCGGTTTTGAGGTGGGAGAGCAAATGGAGGCTAGGGTTTTTTTGTTTTTGTCGGGGACGAAAAGAAAGAATAGCTCGGGTCGGCTCGGAGCTGTTTCACCTATTTTAAAAACCCTCGTTCGGTCCCCGAGACGTCCTCCACGACTAGCGCGAGACGTCTCGCCGGAGGGACGTCTCTGTGATTTGCCAGAGACGTCTCCGGCACTGAAAATTTTCTGAATGATTTCTATCTTTTCCCAATTTATTTTATTTAACCACACTACTCAACATGATTTCTTTTGGTGAATATAGAGTGAGTTTGTTTGTGATCCTCCCCTTTAATAATACACCCTATAAAATCTGATAATGATTTTTGAATTATTAATATTGAAATGAGGAATGTTTGACCAAATTTCGAATACCTATGAAATAGGCACTGAAAATATCTCCATGAAGAGTCCAAGGGAGGGTAACCATCCTCCGGAAAGTCAAACAATTCGTCATTTAACTTAGATAGATTTATGCTTTCACTTAATAGATGCTAGGTTTGCTATTTCTGACCTTGTGGTGGATTACTAGCTTGAGTAGCAAAGCATTGCATTACAAGTTCAATTTATTTGCTAGGATCAAATAAGCACAAAGCATTCCTTAAGAAGTTGAACCTATCTTTACAAAGGGGCTTTGTAAAGATATCGGCCAATTGATTTTCAGTACATACATACTCAATCATCACATCATTTTTCAGCACATGATCTCTTATAAAGTGATGCCTAATTTCTATGTGTTTTGATTTACGAGTGTTGGACAGGATTCTTTGTTAAATTAATTGCACTTGTATTATCACATCTAACTGGTATGTTGTCCATTTTGATACCGAAGTCTTCGAGTTGTTGCTTAATCCAAAGCACTTGGGCACAACAGCTCCCAGCTGCAATGTATTCAGCCTCAGCTGTAGATAAGGCCACTGAATTCCGTTTCTTGCTAAACCAAGAAACTAAATTAGCACCCAAGAATTGACATGTGCCACTTGTGCTTTTTTCTGTCGAGTTTGCACCCGGTAAAGTCAGCATCGGAATAAGCAATTAAATTTATGTCAGATTGCTTAGAATACCATAAGCCTACATTAGATGTCCCTACCAGATATCTGAAAATTCTTTTAACAGCTTGCAAGTGTGATTCCTTAGGACATGCTTGGTATCTAGCACACATGCAAACACTGAATAATATATCTGGCCTACTAGCAGTAAGGTAAAGTAAAGAGCCTATCATACCTCTGTACAATTTGCAGTCTATACTTTTATCTTTTTCATCTTTGTCAAGCTTGCAACTTGAGCCCATGGGTGTGCTGATTTCCTTTGCATCCTTCATCTTGAATTTTTCCAACATTTCCTTGATATATTTGGACTGACTGATGAAGATGCCTTCCTCTGATTGTTTTATTTGTAGCCCAAGGAAGAAGTTGAGCTCACCCATCATGCTCATTTCAAATTCTCCCTGCATAAGCTTGGCAAACTCTTGACAAAGACTATCATTAGTAGCACCAAAAATTATATCATCCACATAAATTTGCACAAGCAATAAGTCATTCCCTTTTCTTTTAATGAAGAGGGTTTTGTCTACATTTTCTCTCTTAAAATTTATTTTCAATTAGGAAATTACTTAATCTTTCATACCATGCCCTAGGGGCTTGCTTAAGTCCATACAATGCTTTATGCAATTTATAAACGTAATCTGGATGTAAGTGGTTTTCAAAACCTGGAGGTTGTCCTACATAAACTTCCTCCATTATATAACCATTTAAAATGCACTTTTACATCCATTTGATAGAGTTTAAAATCCATGAAGCATGCATATGCCAAAAGTAGTCTAATAGCTTCTAACCTAGCAACAGGAGCAAAAGTTTCATCAAAATCTATTCCTTCCTCCTGATTATAGCCTTTGGCAACTAGTCTAGCTTTGTTTCTTATAACTATTCCATCTTCATCTAGTTTAATTTCTATATACCCACTTGGTGCCTATAATTGAAACATTAGGGGGTCTTTTCATTAGAGTCCAAACTTGATTTCTTTCAAATTGATTTAATTCCTCTTGCATAGCATTTATCCAATTTTCATCCTTTTCGGCTTCCTCTAGTGATTTAGGCTCTATTTGTGAAACGAAAGCAAGATAATTACTAGTATTTCTTAGAGAGGATCTTGTCCTTACCCCTTGTGAAGGATCACCAAGGATTAGATCCCTTGGGTGACCGTGTGCATACCTCCATTCCTTAGGAAGATCTTGGATTTCTTGCTTGGGGTTGATCTTCTTCATCTTGCTGAATTGTATCTTCTTTGACTTCATCTTCAAGTTGTTTGTCTTGTATGGAGAACTCCTTCATTCTGTCTTCAAATATACCTGCATCACTATCTTCTTCTTTTCTAGAAGAATCTCATTAGCTTCATCAAAAACAACATGAATGGATTCTTCAACAACGAGAGTTCTCTTGTTGAAGACCCTGTATGCTCTACTAGATGAGGAATAACCTAAGAAGATCTCCTCATCTGATCTAGCACTAAATTTACTTAGATTGTCCTTCCCATTGTTTAAAATAAAGCAGCGACAACCGAAAACATGAAAATAGCTTATATTGGGCTTCTTATTTTTCATTAACTCATAAGGCGTTTTCTTTAAGATAGATCTAACTAAAGCACGGTTTAAAATATGACAAGCAGTATTTATTGCTTCAGCCCAAAAGTACTTTGGTAGATTCGATTCGCACAACATGGTACGAGCCATGTCTGCTAGTGTGCGATTCTTCCTTTCTACCACCCCATTTTGTTGGGGTGTCCTAGGTGCCGAGAAATTGTGATTGATACCGTTTTCTTCACAAAACTTTTCAAAATGCTGATTTTCAAACTCGGTACCATGATCACTCCTAATTGCTTTTAGTTTAAGATTGAGTTCATTCAAAACCTTATTATGAAACTTGATAAAAGCGGGAAAGGACTCATCTTTATGTGCAAGAAATGAAACCCATGTAAAACGTGAAAAATCATCAACAATTACAAGACCAAATTTCTTACCCCCTAGACTAGCAGTTCTAGTGGGTCCAAACAAATCCATGTGAATTAGTTCTAGGAGTTTTGATGTTGAGACTATGTTCTTAGACTTGAAAGAACTTCTTGTTTGTTTTCCTAATTGACATGCAGCACAAATTTTGTTCTTTTCAAAGTCTATTTTTGGTAGTCCTTTGACTAGATCTTTTGTAATCAATTTAGAAATTAAATCCATGCTAGCATGCCCTAACCTACGATGCCATAACCAACTAGTCTCATTGACTTTGGGATCCATGGCTACAAGACATTGGCCATCCTTCATGGTGAGATCATCAAGGTCTACCATGTAAACATTTCCATGCCTATGTCCTGTAAGTATGATCTCATTGTCAACTGGACTACTAATTATGCATAGTGAAGATTCAAATGACACTTTAAAGCCCTTGTCACAAAATTGACTTATACTTAATAAATTATGTTTTAGTCCATTAACTAACAATACATTGTCAATAAATGAGGAGGGTGATATGTAGATTTTACCAACACCAATGATTTGACCTTTAGCATTGTCTCCAAATGTGACTACTCCTCCTTCTTTTGATTTCAAGGTGACGAAGAGACTCTTGTCACCGGTCATATGCCTTGAGCAACCACTATCAAGATACCACATTCTCTTTTTATTCCCGGCTGCAAGGCATACCTGCGAAATAATCATGTGAAGCTCTTAGGTACGCAAGTTTTCTTGGGTCCTTCTTGGTTAGTGTAGTTTGTTCTCTTGGGCACCCATACTTTAGTTGTGTTTTTACCTTTTACAAATGTACTCTTGTTAGTTTGAATCTTTCTTTGAATACAAGAATAGGCTTTATGTCCACTTTTTCCACAATGAAAGCATGTAGGTTTTTCAGTTTTGACATCTTTTGCTTTCACAAAGAAATTCTTTAGATACTTTTGTTGTTTGCTAGTTTTATATCCTAATCCGGCTTTATTAAAAACAGCTCTTTGATTTGATAGAATAAGATTTAATTTTTCAGAGCTTTGTGTAAATTTCTCCACAATTGGTTTGTACTTATGTACCTCATTTTTAAGAACCAAATTTTCTTTAGCCAATTCTTCCTTATCATTTTTAAGGGTTTCAACATTTTGTGCAAGTGAGGCATTACAATTGAGTAAGGATTTTACTTTTAGATTCAATTCCTTAATTAGTGTTTTTACCGTTTCATTTTCAATGCTAAGTTTTGAATTTTCATTTTCTAGGTCAATGGTGTTAACATTTTTAACGCTCTCCTTCTCAATCAATAGGTTTTTAATATCATCCTTTAGTCTTTGATTGGAGGCTTTTAATTCTTTATTCTTTGCTCCTAGCATACTACAATCACTCATGAGTTCTTGAAAAGCTTCAAATAACTCTTCTAATGTAAAATTTGTAGTTGAGCTTTGACATACCTCATCGTCTTCGAATGCCATGAAGCACAAGTTGGCGGTCTCTTCCTTCTCTTCCTCGGAGGAGGATGTGTCACTATCATCCCACGTTGCTTTCAACGCCTTCTTCTTCTTCTTTCCAAAGTGCTTCTTCTGTTGAGGGCATTCGGAACGGATGTGTCCCAGTCTTTTGCAATCATAACATATGATTGGGTCTCTTTCCTTTTCTTTTTCCTTTTCCCAATCATTTCTCCCTCCAAACTTCTTTCTTGGGAAGGGTTTCTTTCTTCTCATGAATTTCTTAAACTTCCTTACTATTAAACCCAAATCCTCATCTTCGCTTTCTTCTTTATTCTCACTACTTTCTTCTTCACACACACTCGAAGTAGCCTTGAGTGCGATTGTCTTCTTCTTTGGCAAATCTTCTTCATGTTGTTTCATTGTGAGCTCATGCATCATCAATGAGCCCAATAGTTGTTCAAGCCCCAATGTGTTGAGGTCTTTGGCTTCTACGATCGCCGTGACCTTCGCTTCCCATGCTTTTGGCAAAGACCTGAGAATTTTACTCACAAATTCTGGGTTAGTGTAAGATTTACCTAAATTCTTTAGACCATTTATTATGTCCGTGAAGCGTGTGAACATGCATGAAATGGTTTCATTGGGTTCCATCTTAAATAACTCATATTTGTGAACTAGAATGTTCACTTTAGACTCTTTGACTTGATTTGTACCCTCGTGGGTAACTTCAAGCCTATCCCATATTTCCTTGGCGGAATTACAGGTGGAAACTCTATTGAACTCATTCACATCTAGAGCACAGAATAATGAGTTCATGGCTCTAGCGTTGAGTTGAACCATCCTATTATCATTCTCATCCCAATCCTCCTCAGGTTTGGGAACTTGAATGCCATTAACCATGTGAGATGGTTCGTGTGGTCCCTTGATTATAACCCTCCACAAGGCATAATCTTGTGCTTGAATAAAAACCCTCATTCTAGTCTTCCAATAGGTATAATTTGTCCCATTGAAGAGTGGAGGTCTATTGGTTGCCTGTCCCTCAACAGGAATATTATTGAAGGGTATTGCCATCTAGATCTTTGGCTAAGACGGTTAGGTCTTCAAGAAATACACAGAGCACCTGCTCTGATACCACTTGTTGCCCAGAGATGGTCACCCAAGAGGGGGGTGAATTGGGTGTTTTAAAACTTTTTGTCTAATTAAAAATAAAACACACAAATGTATGAACTAGAGTAAAGATAGAGGTATGAGAACAGTCAATCGCAAACACAAGGTTTTATAGTGGTTCGGAGCTTCCACTGCTCCTACATCCACTCCCCAAAGCACCTTTGGGAATTTCCACTATAATCCAAGATTACAGTCCGGTAGTTTTGCGAGTGCACTACCCAACTCGTTGTTTTACTCCGGGCTAACAACGAACCCTACAATCCCCCAATTTCACCTAGGCTTGGGATGCCTTTCCCTTGTTCCAAGTCCCTTGACTGGAACAAGCAAAATAATGAAAAGTTTTACAAGGATTTAAAAGCTCTTAATGAAGCGAATATAGAAATGAGAAATATTAAAACCCGGAAGAACCCTTTTGGCCGTTGGAAGCTTGGGGAATGATGGTTCTTCCGATGTGGATCGCGTTGGCTTGAATGTGAGCTTTGAATGCCAAGTGGGAGTGAGTGGTTGAGCACGAAATCAGTTGGGAAAACTTGAATGCACTTGATTTCTCCTCTTGAAAGCTCTAACTCTCTTGAACCTCTTTTTCTTTCTTCTCTCTTGAATGATCTTGTGTTGGGTTGGTGAGAAGATATAGGAAGGCACTCAAGAGCTCCCTTTTATAGACCAAAAAAGCAAATATAGCCGTTAGACACAAAGATATGAAAGTTTGAAATTCAAACAAACCTGAAAAAGTGTGTCAGTCGCGTCCCAGGCGCTCCGGAGACGTCTCCGCTTCAACGCGAGACGTCTCGGCTGTATAAACTTTCTTTTGACGTTGTTTGGGGTCGACTCTGCGCTTTACGGGGACGACACCGCAGAAGGACTCTTTGACTTCTTGTTTTTCTGTTTTTCTGAGAGAGTCGGCTCGGCACTTTACGGGGACGTCTTGGGATGTTTACGCTTTTTGCATGGGGACGACTCCGCTGCCTCGGGGACGACTCCACTGTTTTATCTCTGAAAAATATGTCCTCTGGAATTCTCTGAGAGAGTCGACTCCGCTCTTTCAGGGGACGTCTCGGCAATTCTGTCAACGAAAAACACACCCTCTGGAATACCCTGAGAGAGTCGACTCCGCACTCTCTGGGGACGACTCGGGAAGTCTGCTTTTTACTTGCGGGGACGACTCTGCTTCCTGTGGAGACGACTCGCGCGCATCCCTTGAAATCGGCCTTTCTGCCGCCTCTGAGAGAGTCGACTCCGCAGTGTCGGGAGTCGACTCCGACCCTGCGAGACGCCTCGCCAGGTGTCGGGGACGTCTCCAGACGTGCCAATTCTTCCTGTTTGTGCCAGAGACGTCTCTGAGACGACCCGGAGATGTCTCGGCTGTCCCTGATCTGTTTTCTTCAACTCAAAAATTCTTCAATAAATTCTTGAAAAATATGGGAACTTGCCTAGACATTTCTTAATAATATTCTTAGTTAATCACCTAAAATCCTCAAGTAAATTGTTAAGATAAATGGAATTAAACTCTAGTGTTTTGTATTCATCAAAATCCATTAGGGGGTCAACATCCAAAACTGTGATAGCTAGCTCTCTATCAGCTGAGATGAGGTTGTTGCACAACTTCATAGGTCGGATTTTATTTTCGAAGAGTGAGAAATTTGATCACATATCTGAGCGAGATTTGGTCATTATGGAGCACGTTATTCAGGGCATTCCCTTGAACCTCCCAGCTATGATGATCAGGCAGATGAGAGAGGCTATATGCATATCGAGAGTTTCTCTGCCCTATGGTATGATACTCACCCTAGTCTTCCGACAGCATGACATATCTATGGAAGGAGAGATCTCCAGGCATCTATTATTCACTGACACTTACACTGCACGGTCCCTAGTTCGCATGGGTTATGAGAAGGTGAACGAGCAATGGGTGCATGCAGGAGCAGGGATACATGCACAGGAGGGTGATGCACCAGAGGTTGGAGATCCCATCCCTGAGGCTGAGGTACCTGAGGATCATCCTACGGCACCTTCAGAGGCTGGCCCGTCGTCATCCGTACCCACGGGGTGCATAGAGAAGTTTTGGAGTAGGATGACTGAGCTTGTGTCAGCTCAGGTGAGGACTCTCTCTGACGGATTGACGAGCAGGATGGACATTATGACTGATGAGATTAGAGACCTCAGAGAGCAGGTGGGAGCATTACAGAGAGAGAGAGGCTCATGGTCCATCTGTGCCCCGAGCAGCTGAGTCGGAGGTTTTGGCACAGAGTCATCCAGCTCAGCGAGGTCCACGTCAGACTCAGTCCCATCAGGTTCGACCTCCCCTCGTCACTTATACTAGGAGGATGACGACTAGATCACAGCCCTTAGATACCCCCTAGGCTAATGTTAGCATTATGATTAGTGCCTAGGATTTATCTAGCTCTCATATGTATTTTGCTTTGTTGATGTACTTTGCACTTTGATTGAAGAACATTATATTTTTGGCATTAATGTACTACAATGTTCCATTTTGATCAATGAAACTTGAATGCTTATTATTTACTGCCTCTACTTATCTATTGCCATGCACTTGTTTGATGATAACAAAAAGGGGGAGAACTAAGGAAAGAAAGAATTTGACAAATAAGTTTGAAATTATAGTAGGAGATAATATTCACTTAAGGGGGAGCAATATGCAACAATGAAAATTTTAAAATCTAAATTTTTAATCAAAATTTCAAAATTTGGCACATACCTCTCATGCCTCGATACATAACCTGAAACTCTTGCTTTATCTCAAATTTTTGAAGTTTCATCCTTAGCCAAATATAAAAGAAAGGGAGAGAAAATCAAAAGTTCTAATTGGCAATATTTGGATGAAAAAGGGGGAGACTTTACTTTCAAATTTGAAAATCTAAAATTCAGCAACTTGAGCTCTTCTAAAATAAATTTTCTAATTTTAAGATAAGTATCAATTGTTAGATGTATGCCCTAGAAGCCAATCTGGCGGACACATTATTAATTCTAGGACATAAATTTGTACTTGACTTTATTATTATCGAATAATAAATGGGCATCTTTTCATTCATATTGTTTATGTGTCTATGAATCGTCCAAGAAATTAATAAGATGATGGTACATATTCTCAAGAGTTGAGAATTTGAGCCATGTATCATTGGTGATTAATTTCTAAATGCTCATGATCAATGGATCATCACGAGGACGGTGATCGATCCGATCAGTGCACAAATCGCTTTCCTTATGGATGGACGAGACTCGAGTCCACAGTGTAGGGACACTGAAGTGATAGTGCAGGTGCTTGTTAGAGAACAAGGGTACTGAGCGTGACCAAGACAAGAAGTCACTTGGATGTCTATCCACTCGTCAGTGACTTGCTTGATGTTGCAGTAGTATGACTGGTCCTTTGACCTGCGGTGCTTCGGCTACTCACAGTGAGGTTATTGTAGTTTGACTACACGTATACATGGTCTCTAGCCATATGGGTCCTTGTAGTGTAGATTGGCTGCAGTAAGTTCACTGTAGGAGTAGGGTATGCACTTACATGGAATCTATCGACCTTGATAGAAGAGGAGTGATCCTATGTGATTTATTAGACTGAGTTCTAAGACCTTGGCCAGGGCAGTAATATAAAGTGGAGAAAGAGTTTTTCACTATCGAACTCAAGTCAAATAAATCTAGACATATGACAGACGACGGGGTTTGACGAGTTATCCATGACCTCCGGTCTGTAGGGATCCACGATAGAAGGACTGTATCATACGATAACTGCACCTAGAGGTTCATCATTCTATTCTGCTGGGTGGTCACTACATACTGCTAGGTGTCACTGGTGGATGGTGAGACTCACAGGGATCATCTTGATGGTCGATAAACCCTGATGAGTTGAGTTGAAATTGTTTCAACCCATTGAAAGGAGTTTTCAATGATATTGTGATAGAGATCGAAATATATCTCACTACCAGTCAGAATAGAACCTATGGGGTCACACACATTAGAGGTATTGACCGATCCGATGGTTGAATGTGATTAGGAATCACAAATAATCAATTAGATTGATAAATGGATAACCCGCTAAGAGTTAGTAGTTGGAAGAAGGAACAATTGCAATCGAATTGCAATTTAATTTAATTAATTAAATTTAATTAATTGGACTTGATCATGAGTCCTACTTGGAGTAGGATCCTTGGAGTCCTAATTGGATTAGGATTTCAAATTAAATTAGAATCCTATTTGGAATAGGATTTCTAAAGTCCTAATTGTCTTAGGGCTGAAATTTAATAAGTCCTAATTAGATTAGGATTATTTTAAGTCCTAATTAATTTTAAATTTAATTTAATTAATTTCATGACTCCTAATTAGATTAGGATTGAAGAGTTCAATAGAGTCATGGCTCAATTAAATTCTAATTGGATTAGGAATTGGAGGAAATTGAAATGGGTTCATAAAAATCCTATTTTGACTAGGATTGGACTCATAAAATGAACCCAAACCATCTTGCCACTTAATTTGATTAAATGGCTAATAAAATGGGATATGAGGGAGGGGCCCACGCCCCTCCCCTTGGGAAGTGCGTGGAAGAAAAAGGAGGGGCGTAAGCCCCTCCTTGCTGCCGAATTGGGGAGATAAGGGTGAGCTCCTAAAAATAAGGAGCTCATCCTTATCTCATGGAGAAATAAAAGGAGGAGGGGTTCAGCCCCTCCTCTAATCCTTCTTTTGGTGTTCATGGCAGCAAAAAGGACCCCCTTCCTCCTCCTTTCATCCGCAAGCAAGAGAAGAGGAAGAAGAATCCTTGGTGGCTCTCCTCCTTCTTCATTCTTGGTGCCAACAAAAGAAAAGGGAAAAGGCTGAAAGTGTTTTGTTCTTGTTCCCTTTGATCCGTCTTTCTTCCTCCTCCTCCCTAAGCATTCAAGAGTTGATTGAAAGGGAGGACTTCAGCCATCAAAAGCCATCTCTGCAAGGGAGCTAGCACCCGGGGAGATACGTAGGCTTCGATCGAATCATTACCTCGTGTGGATACCCGTAGAGGCCGGACGCGTGTGCGGCTTCCATCGAACCTTCTACAAATCCACATAAATCAGATTTGCGGAGACCATCTACCCGCACAAGGTGAAGATCTGATCTTCTTAATGATTTTAAAATATTTTAAAATAATTTAATTCTAATCTATCTACAAACGAATGGTTTTAAAATACGTTCATGCGATGAACGGATCCCGCATAGTTTTTCCGCTGCAACATGAAAATTATTTCGAATTTTCATGGCATATGTGGGATCAGAGCCATGGTTATGTAGATTAAGATTAGAATTAAATTTTTCAAGACATTTTAGATCTGAAATTTAAGGGATTATGCTTGCTGAAAATTAAGTATGCAGAATTTTCAGCTTGCTGTTTTTTCTGCATACTAATTAATGGATGCTTAGATTAATGATTCTAATGCATTAATAATGTGATTACAAATGTTTAGAATCAAATCATGCATGATCAGCAAGTCATGAGATGATATAATCAGTTAAATTATAGATCTGAAAATAATTTTTTTATGCATGTGATGCGTATGGTGATGATCATGGATGGACCCTTTGAATGTGCTGAAATGTTCTGCGATGTTCTGTGATGTTCTGTGATGCATGTAATTTTAATTTTCAGATGCCTGCGTGCATCTTAAATTCATGTATTAGAGACCTGCGTGTCTCAATGAAAAGGGTTGTAATTTTATTTTTATTTTTATTTAATTTTTAAAGCAATCTGGGATGTAAACTGTGATGTGTGTTGCACGTCGATGGTTGATCGATATGTACATCAACAAGCTCAACATGCGCGGATCAAGATCAAGGGTTGATTGAAGATAGATCAAGGAGTTGATCACAATTGGACCTAGAGGATCAAGATCGAGTCAAGAGTTGAAGACGATCAAACCAATTGACGTGCATGTGCTTGTAAAATGACCCCATCTTGGATCCATGATCATCACCATTTAATTTTATTTTTGATAAATGCCTGGATGTTTAATGCTTATGTCTATGCGGGTAGACTTATATTTGCATGAGATGTGAATACGCGATCGAGTGAGACCTAAATCGAAACCTCCCTAATCAGTCGAGGGTGAACCAACATGAGTTAGTCATATTAGATTAATTGATCTAATTGGTGTCTAGGCAAGCCTATAAGGTGGTTACTTAATTAGGACCTTACTCTCTGAGTAAGGGGAGCCTCCCACTTGCTTACCTGGCCAATTGTTCGATTACCTCTTATGAAGAACTCAAGTTGCAAACACTAAGACTTGATTATGCAATATTAAGTCCATAGGTCTTCCACCGTAGTAGAGTTGCTAAGGTCTTTCCGGCGTTGATTTGTCTCGGCTGGACACAGTGGGCAAGTTGCATCGGGGGACTGGACCTCTCTATTAGACATGAGATGTTGTGGGGTAAAGGTGGGGTTGGGCACCAATAACTGTTAGGTAAGGACCCAATGACGACTTTATTTCCGCGGTTATACGGTGGGTCTGGCTTAACTAAGTAATGGGACCAATAACTGTTAGGTGAGGTCTTCATCACTTAGAGACCAAGTACCACTGCAATATGCTTGAGAAGCATTGTACAAGAGTTGTACACTCATCCATTTATATGTCACCAATAACTGTTAGGTGAGGCGGCATGTAAATCGGTGAGACCGCAGTACCCACTAGAAATCCTAGTCGCGTAGGGTTTTCGTTTCTCCATCAGGAGAGTATGAGGGATTCGAGAAAATAGTGGGAGCATATTTGTTTTAAAAGTTCCTAGAACAAATTAAGTTCAAGTACAAAGTCTAACTAGAATCTTTACTCTCTACAGATCACAATGTCAGCTTCAAACCCTTTGACCCGAATCCTTGAGACCAACAGACTGACCGGAACCAACTATAAATACTGGCTTAGGAACCTGAAAATTGTTCTGAATTGTGAGAAAATAGGGTATGTGCTCGAGAATGATATCCCTAGGCTACCAGCACGTCCTACTGATGATCAGCGTGAGACGCATCAGAAGTGGACTGATGACGACATTAGGGTCAAGTGCTACATCATGGCATCCATGACTAACGAACTTCAATGCCAGCATGAGAACATAAAGACTGCTAGGGAAATACTGGCTCATCTGCAAGAGTTGTATGGTGAGCAGAGCCGCACTGCACGCTTTGAAGTGTCCAAGAGGCTCTTCAAGGCAAAGATGCGTGAGGGGCAGTCTGTCCACGATCACTGTTTGACTATGATCAAGGACCTCGAGGAACTTGAGAAGCTCGGTATGTCCATGCATAAGGAACTGCAGATAGATCTGATCCTGCAATCCCTTCCTGATTCATTTGGCCAGTTTATAGTAAACTACCATATGAATAAAATTGAATGCACAAAGACCGAATTGTTGAATATGTTGGTAACTGCTGAAGGGGCCTTGAAAGGTTCAAGGGGCTCTGTTCTGGCTGCTGAGCTGACTTTTGGTTCCAAGAGAAAGTCTACTTGGAAGAAAAAGAAGCCTGCAAAGAAGCACAAGAAAGACAAAAAGCCTAAGAAGGAAGTTCATAAGAAAAGGGCTGATGACAAAGGAAAATGTTTCCACTGCAACGTCAACAGCCACTGGAAAAGGAACTGCCCTTCATACCTCGAGAGCCTGAAGAACCAAAAAGACACACCTTCTGAAGATATGTTAGACTTGCTCGTGATTGAAACTAACCTTACGGTTTCTTCTACTTCTAGTTGGGTTATAGATTCTGGTTCTAGTGCTCATTTGTGCACTACTATGCAGGGTCTAAAGGAAAGTAGGAGGCTGGCGGAAGGTGCAGTGACCCTTCGGGTTAGCAACGGGGCAAGAGTTGCTGCTGTAGCTGTGGGCACCTACCCTCTGCGATTACCGTCTGGATTTAGTTTATTGCTTAGAGACTGTTATTATGTCCCTGCTGCTAGCAGGAATTTGATTTCTGCTTCGTGTTTAGCACAGGATGGTCATGTTTTGACCTTTGACAAAGACTGCTTGTTGCCTAGATAGACAACCCAAGAGGGGGGGGTGAATTGGGTTTTAAAAGAATTTAGCTATTTAAAACGTTGTGGATGACTAATTAATGCTTTACCCAGATGATTAATTAATTGCGATGTGCTGTGAATGAAATGAGAGTAAATGAAAGAGACAAACAATCACAAACACAAGGATTTTATAGTGGTTCGGAGCTAACCCTTGCTCCTACGTCCACTCCCCAAGTCTCACTTGGGAATTCACTATAACCCCCTGGATTACAGCCGGTTGTTTTACAAGCTCACAACTAAACTTGTTGTTTTACGAGCTCACAACGAACTCGGTCGGTTTTCCCAGGCTCACCGACTAGAACCACCCCGATTGTTTTTTCGGGATCACAATCGAACCCTTACACACGTTGGTTTTACACTCGGCTCACCAACCAACCTCAAGACTCTTGATTCAATCCCCCGATTGAATCAAGCAAAGACAAGTTGTAAATAAAAGGGACAAACAGAAAACAAAGCTTCTCAAAAGCAGATAAACAACAATATAAACAGAAGAGAAGTTAGAAGCCCTCAAACACGTTTGAGTTGGAGTTGAGTAGGGCTTCTTGAACTTTGGGTCTCCTCTTGAATGTGTGATCGACTTGAATGCAGGAGGAGGCTTCCTTAAATGCTGGGAAGAGGAAGTTGGATGGAGTTAATGTCGCTCTTCCCTCTTCCCCGTTGAAGAACAGGTTGCAGAGATTGAATGCTTGATTTCTTTGAGTGGAATAGTTGTTCTCTTCCTTGCTACAGTCCTCTGAGGCTATTTAAGCCATCCCCCACGGAAACTAGCCGTTAGAGACCTTTTTCTGCCCGTTCTGCACACTCTGCACAACCTGACAATATGTCCGTTGGTGGGTCGGAGTCGACTCGCGCGATCAGGAGTCGACTCGGCTGTAGCAGGAGTCGACTCAAGCTTTTCTGGAGTCGACTCGGCAACTGTTCCGGATTTGAATTAAAGTAGCCTCTTCGACTGGGAGTCGACTCGACTTGTCCCGGAGTCGACTCGCCAACTTCTGGAGCTGACTTGGCTTTTTCGGAGTCGGCTCATCCCATGAAGTCCGTGGATCTATTTTTGAATTCGGTCCACTCGAGTCGACTCGACAATCCTGGGAGTCGACTCGGCGCTCAGAGCCCGAACTCCCGATCTACTGTCTTTTGGCTCGTCCAGTCTTGGAGTCGACTCGAACTGTTCCGGAGTCGACTCGGCTCTCAGTTTCCGAAACTTAGTCTTCTGTGTTTTTAGTGAAGCGCTGCCTTGGAGTCGACTCGAGCTGTCTGGGAGTCGACTCGAATCTCAGAGACAGCAAATTGGTCTTCTGTCTTCTTTGGGGTCGCGGTGTCTCGGAGTCGACTCGTGCAATGCGGGAGTCGACTCGAATCTCAGAGTCCAAAAACTGCCCTCTAACTTTTTCTTTGTGTACCGCTGAGAGTCGACTCTCGCTTTCTTTGGAGTCGACCTACCAATCCTTGGAGTCGACTCGCGTTCCACAGGAGTCGACTCGAATCTCAGGGTCGAAAACCGCTCTCTGACTTTTCTGCCTGTAACTCCTTGGAGTCGACTCATACTTCTCCGGAGTCGACTCGGTAAACATCGGAGTCGACTCGCGCACTTCAGGAGTCGACTCGCTGACAGGTTTTAAGTTGATTCCTTCTGTCTGTCTGTCTGTTCTCAGTCGGAGTCGACTCATAATGATCCGGAGTCGACTCGAGCCCGTGCCAGTGATCCTGATACGCTTGGAGTCGACTCGTAATATCCTGGAGTCGACTCGAGTCTTAGACTTTGGTTCAAACTGACTTCTTAACTTATCCAAAATATCTTGAACCAAGTCTAGAGACACTTAGACAAGATTTTCACTGAAACACTCAATTGAATTCATTAGTAGACAAAAAATATACTCAAATGCTTTGAGCTCATCAAAATCAAATAGGGTTTTAATCAATCACTCCACAATCTCCCCCTTTTTGATGATGACAAAACATTGAGTATATGTAAAGTGAATTGCTCAATAAACAAGAAAATAAAATTCATAAATGAATTCAAATGTCTGGTAATTTAATTTATCCAAGCTTGAAAGGTGTGAAACAGTAAATTTTGGAGTTAAAGCTCCCCCTTTCATTTGGAATTATATAAGCCTTCATATCATTCAATCAATTGTTTGGCTTATATATAATTAATGATTTAGCTTTCTTAAAAATTCAGATTCTCCCCCTCAACATATGCATTCTACTATGTTTTGATTCTCTGAATTTTCTTTTGGTATATTGAAGTTTTTGAATTTTAAATTTTGGTATTTAGAGGGAAAATCTGTCAATTTGTTCTTGAGTTGGATTCAGCTAATCTCCGAATATCCCTTGAATAGATTCTAGAGATTACTCCATTAGGAGCCCCAATAGAGAGATAATGAGCCTCGAGGTACCAAATCCACTAAGAACAAATGTTTGTGTGTTTTTAAAGTTTTTTTTTTTAATGATTTTCATTGATTCCTTTTACATATTTTATACATATTTCTCCTCCTTTTTGTCATCGTATCAAAAAAAAGGAGGTAAACAGAACACACAATCAATCATAAATCAAATTGCACAGAAATAAAGATAAGATGTCTACTCATTGTATTGATGTGGATGTGAATACATTTGAGAATACAATAAGTAAAGCAAAACAGTACATGTCAAAATAAAACACAAAAAGCAGCTACGGTCTCCTCGAGGATGTAGCTCCTCCTCTCGAGGATGTATCTCCTCCTCTCGAGGATGTATCTCCTCCTCTCGAGGATGTGGCTCCCCGAGGCATGCGCTCCACGAGTGATTGGACCGCATTGGTGACGTTCTCTAACTGACGAATGATGGCCTGGATGGCCCTGCTCTGTGTCGTATCGAGCTCGAGCACCGACTTCTGCAGTTCGTCCAGCTTGTCGATGAGCACATTCGACAAGCGCTCGGCCCCCTCGGTAGTGGTGTGCATGTCACGTCCTATGTCATCCCGCATCTGTCGAGTGGTGCTCGTGACCTCACTCATGCTATGGAACTGGGCCTGGATCAAGGTCCTCATGTTGTAGATCTCTTCCCGCACATGAGCCGTCATGTCAGTCACGGCCGTCAGGGAAGGGACCAACGCTGAAGATGGAGCGGGAGAGGGAGCAGGCACTGAACCTCGGAGCTCCCGAAGCAGATCCTCTCGCAGGTCTCTAACAATCTCCTGCCGCAACTCCCGGAGCTGCTCAGGAGCGATGCGGACCTCCATGCTGAGGAGGAGGGTCCGGCTGAGGTGGTAGGAGCAGAGGTGAAGGGAATGTCAGGGTAGTCAGAATCTGGCTCTGGACTGGGGGAAGGTCTGGTGGTATGTGTGGAGGTGGAAGACTTCCTAACCCATGTCCCCGCTACTTTCCGAAACCCCATCCTGTGTAGGGTCCCCGCTCGCATGCGATCTGTCCATCGCAATGCCTTAGAGGGTTCCCCCTCAGGAATGGAATCTCGTACTCCCTAAACAAAAGAGTGAATAACATGCCGTATGGGAGAGTGAGCCTAGGTCTATCTAGGGGCTCACACAGATATCTATACATCATCTTGGGAAAGTTGATTGGGGTATCCTGGAGAATGTAGAACATGAGAGCTAGGTCTCTCTCATTTACAAAATCAAATCTCCCTGTCTTAGGGAACAAGGACCTAGACAGAATGCTCAGGAGGATCCGCACCTCAACTGGAAGTGAGCTAGCGGAAACCTCGTCTAAGGGGGACTGAGGAGGATAACCTAGTATGGCCATAAGGGCCTCAGTCCTATCCTCGGGGTGTGTGGGAGCCACCCCGACTTGTGGTAGATGGAGGATGTGGGCAATGATATCCTCCAAAATAAACAATGGGGCACCGGCTACCGTGCCCTCGATACCCCCATCTCCCCTATGGACGGTACCATAAAACTCTCTAATAAGGCCTGGGTATGTGGGGAGATCTAAAGTGAGGAAATACTCTAAGCCCTGGACACGCAATCTCTCACCTATGGTGAAGCCCTCCCGGGAGAGATAGTCGAAATCGACGTATCTCCCGGTGGAGACCGCCTTCCCGGCGCACGGCCTCGCGGGAACCGCCCTCGGCGGGGAACGAGCCGGAGGTTGTGGCCTCGCGGGATCGTGCCGAGCCTTGGAACGCCTCTCGGGACCGGCCTCGGGTCGGGACCTCTTCCGGACAACGGCTTTACGAGGCATAGTGACCTAGAATGGGGAAAAGCCCTAATGGACGGTGAAAGATCGATGGAAAAGGCTTGGGGACGACCGGGGACGACCTAGGAGTCGGCTCTAGGGCTTGTGAACAGTGGCGGCGGAGAATAGAAATGTTTTCGAAACGACGAAGTTAGGGTTAAAAAGTCGGATCCCGACTGTGAGTCGACTCCTCTGAGTCGCGAGTCGACTCGACCTCGAGTCGACTCCAAAGTATGCGCGAGTCGACTCTCCTTATGCGCCTATTGACCCCGACTCTCCTTATGCGCGAGTCGACTCCCGACTAAGCGCGAGTCGACTCCCCCTTACGAGCCGACTCTGAAACTTACTCGAGTCGTCTCGAACTTTGGCACGCACCTAAAAATCATGCTATGTTCGTGCCGAATGAGGAAAAATCACTAACTTATGATCTGATTTGATGATCATTGTAAAGATACTCTATATTAACCACAATCTAATCATCAAAATCAATGAACTAGTGGAAAATACCACTAGGATGGATCAATCACTCCTAATCCCCTCCTAAGCACACTAAATCTCTCTTCACTTAGGGGTTTTGTAAAACTGTCAGCTAATTGATCATCAGTGCAAACAAATTGTAGTGTCACATCACCATTCAGTACATGATCTCTTATGAAGTGATGTCTTATCTCAATATGTTTGGTTCTTGAATGCTGAATTGAATTTTTAGTTAGATTAATGGCACTTGTATTATCACAATTAATGGGTATTTTATCTTGTTTAATGCCATAATCTTCTAATTGTTGTTTGATCCATAAGATTTGAGCACAACAACTCCCGGCTGCAACATATTCAGCTTCAGCAGTAGATAATGCAACCGAGTTTTGTTTCTTGCTAAACCATGAGATTAAGTTTTCACCTAGAAATTGACAAGACCCGCTGGTGCTTTTTCTATCAAGTTTACATCCAGCAAAGTCTAAATCTGTGTATCCTATTAAGTTTAGGCTAGATTCTTTAGAATACCATAACCCTATATTCTTTGTTCCTATTAGGTATTTAAAGATTCTCTTTACTGCAATTAGATGTGATTCCTTAGGATTAGCCTGATATCTAGCACACATGCAAACACTAAACATGATATCAGGTCTACTTGCAGTAAGATACAATAAAGATCCTATCATACCTCTATATAGTTTCTGATCTACAAATTTACCTGATTCATCTTGGTCTAATTTGCATGATGAGCTCATGGGGGTGCTGATTGATTTGTTTCCCTCCATATCAAACTTCTTGAGCATCTCCTTGATGTATTTGGCTTGATTGATGAAGATGCCGCCTTCAGATTGTTTGATTTGAAGTCCAAGAAAGTAATTCAGCTCTCCCATTATGCTCATCTCAAATTCACTCTGCATCAAGTTAGCAAATTCTTCGCAGAGACGATTGTTAGTAGCACCGAAAATAATATCATCAACATAAATCTGTACTAACAACATATCTTTGTTTTTCTTCTTTAGAAACAATGTAGTATCTAAATTACCCCTAGAGAACTCATGTTCTAATAGGAATTTGCTAAGCCTCTCATACCATGCTCTAGGTGCTTGTTTTAAACCATAAAGTGCTTTGTTCAATTTATAAACATGATTAGGGTATTGATGATTTTCAAAACCAGGAGGTTGTTCTACATAAACCTCCTCATTAATATACCCATTTAAAAATGCACTTTTTACATCCATTTGAAATAACTTAAAGTCCTTAGAGCATACAAAAGCTAGTAAAAGTCTAATTGCTTCAAGTCTAGCTACCGGGGCAAAGGTTTCATCAAAATCTATACCTTCTTCTTGATTATAACCCTTTGCTACTAATCTAGCCTTATTCCTTATTACAGTACCATTTTCATCAAGTTTATTTTTATAAATCCATTTGGTACCTATAATTGAATATTCAGTAGGTCTTTCAACTAGATTCCATACTTTGTTTCTAGTAAATTGGTTTAATTCTTCTTGCATTGCATTTATCCAATTTACATCTTTTTCAGCTTCTTCTATGTGTTTGGGCTCAAAATGAGAAACAAAAGCTAGATGATTATTTAAGTTCCTAAGGGATGCCCTAGTCCTAATAGGTTGAGATGGATCATCTAGAATTAATTCCTTAGGATGCCCGTGAGCATACCTCCAAGCTTTAGTTAGTCCATGATCCACAATAGCCTCTTGGCTTGATGATGCACCTTCAATTAATTTTTGATTATCATCTTGTAATGTCATCTCATCTATCTTTTCTTCAAGAATTTCAGCATCATCATCAAAATTAACTCTCTTGCTAGAAGAGATGTCACTAGAATCATCAAATACAACATGTATAGATTCTTCTATAACTAGGGTTCTTTTATTAAAGACTCTATAGGCTTTACTAGTTGTAGAGTAACCTAAGAATATGCCCTCATCAGATTTAGAGTCAAATTTACCTAGATTATCTTTCCCATTATTATGAACAAAATACCTACATCCAAAAACATGAAAGTAGTTTACCTTTGGTTTTCTGTTTTTCCAAAGTTCATAAGATGTTTTCTTTATAATGGGTCTCAATAGAACTCTATTTAATATATGACAAGAAGTATTAATGGCTTCTCTCCAAAAGTACTTAGGGAGGTTACTTTCACATAACATAGTTCTAGCCATTTCCTCTAGAGTTCTATTTTTCCTCTCCACAACTCCATTTTGTTGTGGTGTCCTAGGTGCAGAGAAATTATGGGTTATCCCCTTTTTACTACAAAACTCATCAAATAACTTATTTTCAAATTCAGTTCCATGGTCACTTCTAATGGCTATGACTGAAGAATCTCTAGCATTTGTTACTTCCTTATGGAACTTTCTAAAAACTGAAAAAGCTTGATCTTTATGTGCTAGGAACATAACCCATGTGTATCTAGAATAATCATCTACAATGACTAGACCATATTTATTTCCACCTAGACTAGTGGTTCTAGTTGGTCCAAATAGGTCCATGTGTAGTAGTTCTAGAGGTCTAGAGGTAGAGACACACTTTATAGATTTAAATGAGTTCCTAGATTGTTTGCCAAATTGACATGCTTCACATATTTTATTCTTTTCAAATTTTAATTTTGGCAAACCTATCACGGAATCTCTTTTAACTAGTTTGGTTATTGTGTCCATGCTTGCATGACCTAACTTACGGTGCCATAACCAACTAGCATCATTATCCTTAGTTTCATTAACAACTAAATATTGGTTATGTTTGGCAAGATCTTCAAGGTCTACAACATACACATTCCCACGTCTAATTCCTTTAAAAACTAAACTATTATCATTTGGGTTTGTTATAATGCATAGTGATGGTTTAAACATAACATCATAACCTTTATCACATAATTGACTAATGCTTAATAAGTTATGCTTAAGACCATCAACATATCTAACATTATCAATAAAAGTAGAAGGAGTAATTTGAACTTTACCAATACCAATGATGTGACCTTGGTTGTTGTCTCCAAAAGTCACAGCACCTCCCTTCTTAGCTTCAAGGGTGAAAAATTGATCCTTGTCACCCGTCATGTGCCTTGAGCAGCCACTATCCAAGTACCAGCAATTTTTGTTGACCTTGGCTGCAAGACACTCCTACACAAGCAGATCATATAATCTTAGGTACCCAAGTTTTCTTGGGTCCTTCATGGTTAGTCATATTGGTTCCTTTTGGAACCCATACCCTTTTAATTTTTCTTTTAGTTTTCCCTTTCCTATAGTCACATACATTTGCCTTATGTCCTACAGTTCCACAACAAAAGCAGATTACTTTCTTAGTTTTGCTTTCTCCAGCTTTAACAAAGAAGTTACTAAGAAGTTTTTACTTATTTTTAGGTTTATATCCTAAACCCGCTCTATTAAATACCACTCGTTGACTATTAAGTATCATATTCAATTTTTCTGAACTATATGTAAATTTTTCAACCAAAGGTTTGTATTTTTCAAGTTCTTTAGTTAGTGTTTGATTTTCTGCTTTTAGATCATTTAGTTCTTTTGTGAGATCCTTGTTTAAGATTTGTTTATGTTTTTTTGGTTCTAATGTTTCTTTATTCAGCCTTTCATTTTCTTTAGTTAAGGTATTAGTCTTTTGAGTTAAAAGTTGGTTGCTTGTCTTAAGTTCTATATTTTCTTTGGTGATTAATTCCTTATCCTTAACTAATTTATCGTATTTATGTAGGTATGATTGATTAGCTATTTTTAGTTCTTTATTCTTAAGATTTATGGCCTTATATTCTATCATTAATTCATTAAATGCATCATAAAGTTCATCAAATGTAAAATCTAGATGCGATTCGGACGTTACCTCATTTTCATTGGCCATGAAGCAGAGATTGGCCTTTTCTTCTTGTTCATCATCCGATGATGATGATGATGAGTCCGAGTCCGATAGGGTGGTGACGAGAGCTTTCTTCTTCTTGTATTTGCTCCCTTTCTTTAGTAAGGGACACTCAGCTCGAATGTGCCCTGGTTTCTTGCACTCATAACACCCAATCCCCTCACTTTCCCTTTCCTTACCTTTATTCTTGCGGTAGAAATTTGAGGGGCCTCTCCTTTGATGATAGGACTTCTTGTGGTTGATGAATTTTCTGAACTTGCGCACAAGAAGAGCCTCACCATCATCTCCCTCAAGCTCTTCTTCTTCACTGCTGCTGCTGCAAGACAAGTTTTTGTTAGATGAAGTAGATTTAAGAGCTATTACCTTTTTCTTATGGGAGGACTCTTCTTCGCTGTGCTGCTTCATTGTTAGCTCGTGGGTCATTAGGGATCCAAGGAGCTCTTCAAGTGGAAGCTTGTTCAAGTCCTTAGCTTCTTGGATTGCCGTCACCTTGGCTTCCCATGACCTTGGTAGACAGCGAAGAATTTTCCTGACAAGATCACTGTTAGTATAATTTTTGCCAAGGCTTTTTAGGCCATTGACAATGTCAGTAAACCTAGTGAACATGCATGTGATTGTTTCATTAGAATCCATTTTAAATAGTTCATACTTATGAACCAAAATATTTATTTTGGATTCTTTGACTTGATTCGTGCCCTCATGGGTCACTTCAAGTCTGTCCCAAATCTCTTTTGCAGAATTGCAAGTTGAGACCCTATTGAATTCATTTCTATCTAAGGCACAGTAAAGCACATTCATAGCTTTAGAATTTAGTTGTGCCTTTCTCATGTCATGCTCATCCCAATCCTTTTCTAGTTTGGGTACAGTGACACCCTCTACATATATGGATGGGATGTATGGCCCATTTACTACAATGGTCCACATTTCATAATCTTGGGCTTGGATGAATATTCTCATCCTAGCCTTCTAATATGAGTAGTCGGATCCATTAAAGAATGGGGGTCTTTGGGTGGACTGACCCTCAATGTGGGAAGATCCAAATGGGGTTGTCATTTTGATCTTTGACTCTTAGGGTAGAAGAGTTTAGGCTCTGATACCACTTGTTGCCCAGATAGACAACCCAAGAGGGGGGGGGGTTGAATTGGGTTTTAAAAGAATTTAGCTATTTAAAATGTTGTGGATGACTAATTAATGCTTTACCCAGATGATTAATTAATTGCTATGTGCTGTGAATGAAATGAGAGTAAATGAAAGAGACAAACAATCACAAACACAAGGATTTTATAGTGGTTCGGAGCTAACCCTTGCTCCTACGTCCACTTCCCAAGTCTCACTTGGGAATTCACTATAACCCCTTGGATTACAGCCGGTTGTTTTACAAGCTCACAACCAAACTTGTTGTTTTACGAGCTCACAACGAACTCGGTCGGTTTTTCCAGGCTCACCGACTAGAACCACCCCGATTGTTTTCCCAGGATCACAATCGAACCCTTACACACGTTGGTTTTACACTCGGCTCACCAACCAACCTCAAGACTCTTGATTCAATCCCCCGATTGAATCAAGCAAAGACAAGTTGTAAATAAAAGGGACAAACAGAAAACAAAGCTTCTCAAAAGCAGATAAACAACAATATAAACAGAAGAGAAGTTAGAAGCCCTCAAACACGTTTGAGTTGGAGTTGAGTAGGGCTTCTCGAACTTCGGGTCTCCTCTTGAATGTGTGATCGACTTGAATGCAGGAGGAGGCTTCCTTAAATGCTGGAAAGAGGAAGTTGGATGGAGTTAATGTCGCTCTTCCCTCTTTTCCGTTGAAGAACAGGTTGCAGAGATTGAATGCTTGATTTCTTTGAGTGGAATAGTTGTTCTCTTCCTTGCTACAGTCCTCTGAGGCTATTTAAGCCATCCCCCACGGAAACTAGCCGTTAGAGACCTTTTTCTGCCCGTTCTGCACACTCTGCACAACCTGACAATATGTCCGTTGGTGGGTCGGAGTCGACTCGCGCGATCAGGAGTCGACTCGGCTGTAGCAGGAGTCGACTCAAGCTTTTCTGGAGTCGACTCGGCAACTGTTCCGGATTTGAATTAAAGTAGCCTCTTCGACTGGGAGTCGACTCGACTTGTCCCGGAGTCGACTCGCCAACTTCTGGAGCTGACTTGGCTTTTTCGGAGTCGGCTCATCCCATGAAGTCCGTGGATCTATTTTTGAATTCGGTCCACTCGAGTCGACTCGACAATCCTGGAAGTCGACTCGGCGCTCAGAGCCCGAACTCCCGATCTACTGTCTTTTGGCTCGTCCAGTCTTAGAGTCGACTCGAACTGTTCCGGAGTCGACTCGGCTCTCAGTTTCCGAAACTTAGTCTTCTGTGTTTTTAGTGAAGCGCTGCCTTGGAGTCGACTCGAGCTGTCTGGGAGTCGACTCGAATCTCAGAGACAGCAAATTGGTCTTCTGTCTTCTTTGGGGTCGCGGTGTCTCGGAGTCGACTCGTGCAATGCGGGAGTCGACTCGAATCTCAGAGTCCAAAAACTGCCCTCTGACTTTTTCTTTGTGTACCGCTGAGAGTCGACTCTCGCCTTCTTTGGAGTCGACCTGCCAATCCTTGGAGTCGACTCGCGTTCCACAGGAGTCGACTCGAATCTCAGGGTCGAAAACCGCTCTCTGACTTTTCTGCCTGTAACTCCTTGGAGTCGACTCATACTTCTCCGGAGTCGACTCGGTAAACATCGGAGTCGACTCGCGCATTTCAGGAGTCGACTCGCTGACAGGTTTTAAGTTGATTCCTTCTGTCTGTCTGTCTGTTCTCAGTCGGAGTCGACTCATAATGATCCGGAGTCGACTCGAGCCCGTGCCAGTGATCCTGATACGCTTGGAGTCGACTCGTAATATCCTGGAGTCGACTCGAGTCTCAGACTTTGGTTCAAACTGACTTCTTAACTTATCCAAAATATCTTGAACCAAGTCTAGAGACACTTAGACAAGATTTTCACTGAAACACTCAATTGAATTCATTAGTAGACAAAAGATATACTCAAATGCTTTGAGCTCATCAAAATCAAATAGGGTTTTAATCAATCACTCCACACTGCTGTTCTATTTATTTCAGAAATAAATTAGTTGCACGTGGTTTCATGATTGATAGTCTCTATCACTTGCATATTGATGTGTCTGTGAATGTGTCTGAGCAAGTAGTGAGTGCCATAGGATCTAAAAGATCCAAAGATGAGATAAATCAGAAGTATTTGTGGCACCTCAGGCTTGGCCATATTGGAGAGGACAGAATGAACAAAATGGAGAAAGATGGGCTTCTTGGCTCATTGACTTCCGAGTCATATCCAGTTTGTGAGTCCTGTCTTCAAGGAAAAATGGCTAGATTACCCTTTGTAGGACATGGGGAGAGGACCACTAAAATACTTACCCTGGTACACACTGATGTGTGTGGCCCATTCGATGTGCTAGCCAGGGATCGTTATTCATACTTCATTACCTTTACTGATGACTATTCACGATATGGGTATGTGTATCTTATGAGATACAAATCTGAGTCTTTTGAAAAGTTCAAAGAGTTCAGAAATGAAGTAGAAAAACAGATTGGAAAAACCCTTAAGGTTCTTCGATCAGATCGAGGAGGAGAATACCTTAGTGGGGAATTTCGGGATTATCTCAAGGAAAATGGCATAGTCTCACAATGGACACCTCCGGGTACACCTCAACTCAACGGGGTGTCAGAAAGGAGGAATCGGACTCTATTGGATATGGTCCGATCCATGATGAGCTTCACTGATCTACCTATGTTTCTTTGGGGAGATGCCTTATTATCCGCAATTTCTTTGTGAGCCGACATGTCGTCTTTCTGGAAAAACAGTTTATCCTTGATAGAGGCAGTGGGAGAAAAATTGAGCTTGAAGAGAGAGTCTCTGAAAAGCAACGAGTCATGGATCCTATAGAACCTATTCATACAGAGCCAGTACACGTAGTACCTCTTCCACCTCGTAGATCTAGTAGGGTCTCCCATCCTCTCGATAGATACTTAGGTATACTAGTAGAGGACACCGAGGAAATGTTCCTCATGGGAGATAGGGAACATGTACAGGATCCCAATACCTACGACGAGGCAATATGTGATATCGATTCCGAGAAATGGCTGGAAGCCATGAAGTCAGAGATAGACTCCATGTATTCCAACCAAGTCTGGACCTTAGTAGATCCACCAGAAGGTATAGTACCTATTGGATGTAAATGGATCTATAAAAGGAAGATAGGTTCGGATGGAAAGGTAGAGACCTATAAGGCAAGGCTAGTAGCGAAAGGGTATAGTCAGCGCGAAGGCATTGACTATCAGGAGACCTTTTCACCTGTAGCCATGCTGAAATCCATTCGAACATTGCTTGCTATTGCAGCATTTCATGATTATGAAATATGGCAGATGGATGTGAAAACTGCTTTCCTCAATGGATATCTTGATGAAGATATCTATATGGAGCAGCCTTTGGGTTTCACTTCCAGTGATGGTGATCACAAGGTCTGCAAGCTGCAAAGGTCCATCTATGGACTAAAGCAAGCATCTCGGAGTTGGAACACTCGTTTTAATGATGCGATCAAATCGTTTGAGTTCATCAAGAACGAAGAGGAACCGTGTGTTTACAAGAAGGTTAGTGGGAGTGCTGTCGTGTTCCTCGTACTGTACGTGGATGACATCCTCCTGATAGGAAATGATATTCCTATGCTAACCTCAGTCAAGGTCTGGTTATCAAAAGAGTTCTCTATGAAAGACCTTGGGGAAGCATCCTACATTTTGGGGATAAAGGTCTATAGGGATAGATCTAAAAGGATGCTTGGCCTATCACAAAAGATGTACATAGAGGAGGTACTGAAGAGGTTCAGTATGGAAAACTCCAAGAGGGGTCTATTACCCCTTAGGCATGGGATTCATCTCTCCAAAAAGATGTGCCCCAACACATCTGAAGAGATTCAACGCATGAGCATGATTCCTTATGCTTCTGCAATAGGAAGCCTCATGTATGCCATGCTGTGTACACGACCTGATATAGCCCTTGCTGTGAGTGTCACTAGCAGATATCAGTCGAATCCAGGTGAAGAGCACTGGACAGCTGTGAAGAACATTCTTAAGTACTTAAGAAGAACTAAAGATTTGTTCTTGGTCTTTGGAGGAGCATTGGAGTTAAAGGTAGAAGGATACACAGATTCAGACTTTATGACTGATATTGATGATAGAAAGTCTACATCTGGATATGTGTTCTTGTGCAATGGTGGTATGGTAAATTGGAAGAGTTCCAAACAACCGATCATTGCTGATTCTACCGCCGCCTCCGAAGCTGCAAAGGAAGCCTTCTGGTTCAACAAATTCATTGCAGAGCTAGATGTAATGCCATCGGATGCCATCACACTCTACTGCGATAATAATGGCGCCATAGCTCTTGCTAAGGAGCCAAGGTCTCATCAGAAGTCCAAGCACATAGAGCGGCGCTTTCACCTCATACGCGAATACCTCGAGAAGAAATATGTCGAGGTACAGAGAGTAGACTCCGCAGACAACGTGGCAGACCCGCTCACTAAGCAGTTAAATCAGCAGAAGACAGAAGCCCACCTTGAGAAGATGGGACTTAGATATATGTCTGATTGGCTTTAGTGCAAGTGGGAGATTGTTAGATGTATGCCCTAGAAGCCAATCTGGCAGACACATTATTAATTCTAGGACATAAATTTGTACTTGACTTTATTATTATCGAATAACAAATGGGCATCTTTTCATTCATATTGTTTATGTGTCTATGAATCGTCCAAAAAATTAATAAGATGATGGTACATATTCTCAAGAGTTGAGAATTTGAGCCATGTATCATTGGTGATTAATTTCTAAATGCTCATGATCAATGGATCATCACGAGGACGGTGATCGATCCGATCAGTGCACAAATCGCTTTCCTTATGGATGGACGAGACTCGAGTCCACAGTGTAGGGACACTGAAGTGATAGTGCAGGTGCTTGTTAGAGAACAAGGGTACTGAGCGTGACCAAGACAAGAAGTCACTTGGATGTCTATCCACTCGTCAGTGACTTGCTTGATGTTGCAGTAGTATGACTGGTCCTTTGACCTGCGGTGCTTCGGCTACTCACAGTGAGGTTATTGTAGTTTGACTACACGTATACATGGTCTCTAGCCATATGGGTCCTTGTAGTGTAGATTGGCTGCAGTAAGTTCACTGTAGGAGTAGGGTATGCACTTACATGGAATCTATCGACCTTGATAGAAGAGGAGTGATCCTATGTGATTTATTAGACTGAGTTCTAAGACCTTGGCCAGGGCAGTAATATAAAGTGGAGAAAGAGTTTTTCACTATCGAACTCAAGTCAAATAAATCTAGACATATGACAGACGACGGGGTTTGACGAGTTATCCATGACCTCCGGTCTGTAGGGATCCACGATAGAAGGACTGTATCATACGATAACTGCACCTAGAGGTTCATCATTCTATTCTGCTGGGTGGCCACTACATACTGCTAGGTGTCACTGGTGGATGGTGAGACTCACAGGGATCATCTTGATGGTCGATAAACCCTGATGAGTTGAGTTGAAATTGTTTCAACCCATTGAAAGGAGTTTTCAATGATATTGTGATAGAGATCGCAATATATCTCACTACCAGTCAGAATAGAACCTATGGGGTCACACACATTAGAGGTATTGACCGATCCGATGGTTGAATGTGATTAGGAATCACAAATAATCAATTAGATTGATAAATGGATAACCCGCTAAGAGTTAGTGGTTGGAAGAAGGAACAATTGCAATCGAATTGCAATTTAATTTAATTAATTAAATTTAATTAATTGGACTTGATCATGAGTCCTACTTGGAGTAGGATCCTTGGAGTCCTAATTGGATTAGGATTTCAAATTAAATTAGAATCCTATTTGGAATAGGATTTCTAAAGTCCTAATTGTCTTAGGGCTGAAATTTAATAAGTCCTAATTAGATTAGGATTATTTTAAGTCCTAATTAATTTTAAATTTAATTTAATTAATTTCATGACTCCTAATTAGATTAGGATTGAAGAGTTCAATAGAGTCATGGCTCAGTTAAATTCTAATTGGATTAGGAATTGGAGGAAATTGAAATGGGTTCATAAAAATCCTATTTTGACTAGGATTGGACTCATAAAATGAACCCAAACCATCTTGCCACTTAATTTGATTAAATGGCTAATAAAATGGGATATGAGGGAGGGGCCCACGCCCCTCCCCTTGGGAAGTGCGTGGAAGAAAAAGGAGGGGCGTAAGCCCCTCCTTGCTGCCGAATTGGGGAGATAAGGGTGAGCTCCTAAAAATAAGGAGCTCATCCTTATCTCATGGAGAAATAAAAGGAGGAGGGGTTCAGCCCCTCCTCTAATCCTTCTTTTGGTGTTCACGGCAGCAAAAAGGACCCCGTTCCTCCTCCTTTCATCCGCAAGCAAGAGAAGAGGAAGAAGAATCCTTGGTGGCTCTCCTCCTTCTTCATTCTTGGTGCCAACAAAAGAAAAGGGAAAAGGCTGAAAGTGTTTTGTTCTTGTTCCCTTTGATCCGTCTTTCTTCCTCCTCCTCCCTAAGCATTCAAGAGTTGATTGAAAGGGAGGACTTCAGCCATCAAAAGCCATCTCTGCAAGGGAGCTAGCACCCCGGGGAGATACGTAGGCTTCGATCGAATCATTACCTCGTGTGGATACCCGTAGAGGCCGGACGCGTGTGCGGCTTCCATCGAACCTTCTACAAATCCACGTAAATCAGATTTGCGGAGACCATCTACCCGCACAAGGTGAAGATCTGATCTTCTTAATGATTTTAAAATATTTTAAAATAATTTAATTCTAATCTATCTACAAACGAATGGTTTTAAAATACGTTCATGCGATGAACGGATCCCGCATAGTTTTTCCGCTGCAACATGAAAATTATTTCGAATTTTCATGGCATATGTGGGATCCTAACATCAATCTGCTCAACTCAATATTTTGTAATCATCAAAAAGGAAGAGATTGAGGATGATAGTGTTATTTTAATGATTAATACAACCATTGAGAAAATATCTAATTAAGTACTACAAGTTAACATGATACATCATTACTGAGTTCGACACTCTCGATACATTAGAAGAATGAGATAAAGATGTCTTTCAATGATTAATAATGAGATAAAATTTGTGATAGAAAAGGGATAGTGAATTCTAAATTCTAATTCAGCAAAGTTTGGAGTGAAACGTAATCTTAAGGATAAAATAGTAATTTTCATTGTTAAGAGTATGTAGCACTACCATGGCATACATTCAAAATTGCTTGAAGTATATTTCATTGATTGTATGGATGAGTCTAACCTTAAGATGCAGCAAAGTGTGGAATGAGTCGATCCCAACAAAGGTGGAGTCAATCCTGGCACATCATGGAACCATCAGGCACACAACTTTATGAAAATGGCACGGATGAACAGTAGTGGAGGCGACCCCAAGTATGCTTGAGTCGACCCCAGCTTCAAGCCTTAAGAAAACAAGTCTCTAAAATTTACTGAGAGGGCCGACCCCAACTTTTCTTGAGCCGACCTCAGATGGAGCCGACCCTAGGAATGCTTGAGTCGACCCCAATGGAGTCGACTCCAACTAAACATGAGTCGACCCCAAGGCTATGTCGTTCAAAACTGTCTTTGAAATCCCTGAGAGGGTCGACCCCAATGGAATTTGAGTTGACCCCACTGTAGCTTGAGTCGACCCCAAAAAGAGTTGAGTCGACCCCAGTGAAAAACAGCTGAAATACAAGGTTCTGTGATCCCTGAGTGGGTCGACGCCACTGTAGCAGGAGTCGACCCCAGTGAAAGTTGGGTCGACCCCACTGGAAGTTGAGTCGACCCCAAGTCTGATGAACAGTGGTTTAAGTCGACCCCAGAAAAGTTAGGATCGACCCCAGCATGGGCAGAAGCATAACGGTTAGTTCTGCAGAAGTACTTTTTGACCTCCCAACGGCTAGTAACGGATAGTTTTTCAAATCTAACCAATGGGGAGTAACCTAAACATGTGGAAAAGTATTTATAATGACACTATTCATCAGAGCAAGTGATCTTGTGCATGAAAATCAAAGTTCACTCAAGAAAGAAAAAAGCCCTAATATTCTTCATCAAGGTGCTTCATTCAAGAGTTAAAAGGAAGTGGTCGAGTAGATCAAAAGAGGCATTAAAAGCTCCACCAACCCTTGAAGAGTGAAGCATTCCTTGATAAAGAAGAGAAGAACCATATCAAAGCGATAACTATATTCTAACTCTTCTTTGTAGCTTATATTTGTTATATCTGCTCATCTAGGAGTTTCAACCTTCTTCTTCTTCTTAAAATCTTGTAAGGTTTGTTGGTGAGCCCGTAAAACCAACGGTGTAGATTTATTGGTGAACTCGTAAAACCAACGGTGAAGATTTGTTGGTGAGCCCGTAAAACCAACATAGGTTTTTCGTGATCCCGAAAAACCAAGTGTAAAGATTTTTGGATTGTGAGCCCGGAAAACAATCCAACTGTAATCTGCGAGATTATAGTGAATTCCCAAGGAGTCGCTTGGGGAGTGGACGTAGGTGCATAGGAGAGCACCGAACCACGATACTTCTTGTTGTTTGTATTGTTCTAAATCACTCACTCATCAATTAACATAATTAAGGAATCGAAAATTAACAAAAACCAATTCACCCCCCCCCCCCCTCTTGGCTTGTCACCTTGGGCAACACATAACCTCCATCACGTCGGGATTCATGATAGAGGGACTGTATCATACGCTAACTGCACCTAGAGGTTCAGACATTTCATTCTGCTGGGTTGCCACCATATACTGCTAGGTGTCACTAGTGAATTGTGAGACTCGAAGGCATTCACTTGGTGATCAGTGAACCCTGAGAGTAGAACTGAAATTGTTTCAGTCCACTGAAAGAAGTTTCAGTGATATTGAGATGGAGATCTCAATATGTCTCATTACCAGTCAGAATAGAACCTACGGGGTCATACACATAGAGGATTTAATTAATCAGACTATCATAATTATGATTTGGAATGACAATAGAAATCAATCATCAATATGATTGGTGATTGAATTAACCCACTAAGTGTTAGTAAGTTAATGAAAAAAGAATTAAGTGGAATTGATTGTAATTGGGCTGATTTAATGAGCCAAATCAAATTGGGTTTGACCCAAATTGATTTGGGTTCATGATTGGGTCAATTTGATTAAACCAAGGTTTGTATGGATTTTAAAGACCACATGTCGTCGTAGGATGAATATGACTTAAGTCATGTTCACACTATGCGGATTTTAAAGACCACATGTCGTCGTAGGATGAATATGACTTAAATCATGTTCACACTATGCGAACTTTAAAATCCATATGGCGTCGTAGGATGCATGCTCCCAAATCAATTAATTCTCCTAATGAGATTAGGAATCCTAATGTGATTAGAAAATTAATCAATTGATTAAGTGGACAAATGTCATGCATCTATGAGCACAAGAATTGGACACTTGGCATTAATCCAAGGGTTGGTTATAGTCCCATACTCCTAATAAGATTAGGAGAGGCCCTAAACCCAATCTATAAAAGGGTAGCAAGGGAGACATTATGAAAATTCTCTCCTCTTCCTCTCCACGCCTCCTCTTCTTTCTTCCTCCTTCTCCATGGCAGCAAGGGGTCTTCATCCTCCTCTTCTTCCATGGTAGCAAGGTAAGGAAGATCCATGTGCAAGGTTCCTCCTTCCTCTTCCTCCATCGCGAGCAAGGTTGAAGAAGAAAGGTTCTTCATCAAGGAGGTAAGTTGCAGATTCTTATTCCAACTTATGATAGTCATGAGAGGTCTTTGCAAGGAGCTAGCACTCCGGTAAGACCCATTCTCAGATGATTAGATCCTCGTGTGGATACCTGTAGAGGCCGGACAATTGTGCGGCTCAAACAAAAACCTAGAATAGATCATCAGGCTGCGGTGTTCTACACCTGCAGAATTTTTGAAGATGAGATCTTCAAATCTAATAACTTCTGATTTTGTTTAAGTTTTATAAATCTTAATCAACCCTTCTCAGATCTTAATCTCCCCTTCCTAATGAGTTCAAAGATCTTCCGAATTTGGATCCAGAAAATTTTTTGAATTCTACGATCCGAGACACGTTCATACGATGAACGACGTCCCGTTCGAATTTTGCTGCGAACGTCGCATCGAACGGAGTGTAACTCAGTAATATAGCACATGCTATGAGTGTCACGAGCATATATCAGTCAAATCCAGGCGAGGAGCACTGGATAGCTATGAAGAATAGTCTTAAGTACTTGAGAAGAACTAAGGACATGTTCATGGTCTTTAGAGAAATATCAGAGTTAAAGGTAGAAGGCTACACACATATTGATAATAGAAAGTCTACATCAGAATATGTGCAATGATGGTTCAGTAAATTGGAAAAGTTTCAAAACGATCGATCATTGTAGACTTTACCTTAGAAGTTGAATGTATCACCACCTCTAAGGGTGCAATGGAAACCCTCTGATTTAAGAAGTTTATTGCAGAGTTGGGTGTAATGTCATCAGATGCCATAACACTCTACTGCGATAACAATGGCACCATAGCATTTGCTAAGGAGCTAAAGTTTCTCCAGAAGTCTAAGTACATAGAGCGGCGGTTTAACCTGATACGCGACTACCTCGAAAAGAAATAAGTAAAGTTACAGAGAGTAGACCCCACAAGAAATGTGGGGGACCCATTCGCTAAATAACTAAGTCAGCAGAAAACTAAAGCACATTTTGAGAAGATGATGCTTAGATTTATGGCTAATTGGCTTTAGTGCAAGTGGAAGATTGTTAGAAATATGCCCTAGAAGCCAATTTGGTTGATGCATTATTTTGTTCTAGGACATAAAATTGTGCTTAACCTAATTATGAATTTATTAGGTTGGGCATTCTTTTCATTCATGTTATTATATGTGCATTAATCATCCAAGAAATTAATAATATGATGACGCATATTTTGAAGAGTTGAGAATTTGAGGCTTGTGTCATTGGTGATTAATTCCTGAATTGCTCCTGATCGATGGATCATCATGAGGATGGTGACCGATCCGCTGAGATTAGTGCATAGTATGGGAACACTGGAGTATTGTACAAGTGCTTGTTAGAGAACAAGGGTACTGAGTGTGGCCATAGCAAGTAGTCACTTGAATGTCTATCCACTTGTCAGTGACTTACTTGATGCTGCAGTTGTATGCTAGTCCTTTGACCTGCGATGCCTCGGCTATTCATAATGAGGTTGCTGTAGTTTGACGAGCACATAAACATGGACCCTATCTATTTGGGTCCTTGTGGTGCAGATTGGCAGCAGAAGGTTCATTGTAAGAGTAGGGGTGCATTTAGATGGAATCTATCGACCTTGATATATTAGGAGAGATCCTATGTGATTTATAAGACTCAGTTCGTAAATCCTTGGCCAAGGTAGTTTTTGGAAAAAGAGTTTTCTAATCTCAAACTAGAGTCGAATAAATTTTACATATGACAGATGATGGAGTTTGACGAGTTATCCATGACCTCCATCCCATCGGAATCCACGATAGAGGAACTGTATAAAACGCTAACTGCACCTAGAGGTTCATCATTCCATTCTGTTGGGTTACCACTACATGCTGTTAGGTATCACTGGTGGATGGTGAGACTCAAAGGCATTCACTTGATGATCAGTGAACCCAAATAAGAAGAGTTGGAATTGTTCCAACCCGTTGAAAGAAGTTTCAATGATATTGTGATAAGTATCATAATATATCTCAGTACCAGATAGAATAGAACCTATGGGGTCACACACAATAAAGGATCTAATTGATCTAATGGTTGGATTGTGATTTGGAATCACAATAGTTTGTAATTGTCAATTTGATTGATAATTAGTTTAACCCACTAATAGTTAGTGAGTTGAAGAAGGAATTAATTGCAATTGGATTGCAATTTGATTGAATCAATTGAACTTAATTAATTGGGCTCGATCTTACATGATAAGGTTCAAGAGTCCCTTGGAGTAGGACTCCTAGAGTTCTAATTGGATTAAGACTTCAAATTATTAGAGTCCTACTTGGGGTAGGATTCCGAAAGTTCTAATAGGATTAGGACTAAAATTATATGAGTCCTAATTGGATTAGGACTCCTGAAGTCCTAATTAATTATTGGTCTAATAGATGAAGATGACTCCTATTTGATTAGGATTGAAGAGTTCAATTGAGTAATGATCCAATTGGGTACTACTTAGATTAGGACTCCAAGAGTTATACTTGATTTAATCTTATGGATAAGAATCTTGAATCAAATAGGGAGACTAATTGGGTGCTAATTATATTAGGATACAATGAACCAACGGCCAACTAAATCCTAATTTGGTTAGGATTAGAAGAGAGGGGCAAGAGCCCCTCCTTTCCTGGGATGCTCCCGGGACCCAACTGGGATGCGCGTCCCGGGCGTCCGGGACGCGAGACCTGGGGCGTGGCTCCTCCTATATATATGAGGAGGAGGCCATGCCTAGGGAATGCATAAGAAAAAAAGTGGATTTTTCTTTCATGTTGGCGGCCCTCCTCTTCTCCCTAGAACTTTTCTTTCATGATGGCGGCCTCTCATCTTCTTCCTTCTTCCATCCGCAAGGGCCAAAGAAAAGGGGTAGCAAGCAAGGTTGGTCTTCTTCCTCCTCTTCATCAGCCATATGAAAGAAACCATAGAGAGGAAGGTGTTCCTCTCTTCCTTCCTTCTTCATCCATGGTAAAGGAAAGGCAAGAAAGTGTTTCTTTCTTCTCCTTCTCCTTCTTTCTCCTCTTGGAAGCAATCAAGAGTTGATTGTTTAGAGGAGTTCCAACCATCAAAAGAGATCTCCACAAGGGAGCTAGCACCCTGGTGAGATCGCAACCTCGATCAATCCAGATCTTCGTGTGGATACCCGTAGAGGCCGGACACTTGTGCGGATTGATGACCCAAAGATTGATTCATAGATTGATTTTGATGATCACAAAACCTTGAAGTATAGATACTAATGTTTATGTTGCAAGGAGAAAGATATTTATTTTGCAAGGAACATAGCAAGTTGGAAGAACACAAGAAGGCCTCCAAAAGCTCTCAAGAAAAGTTAGAAGAAAGCTACAATTCATTGGCCCAAGTTTAAAGTTCAAAAGGTTCAAATTGGAGGAGTAAAATCAAAGGAAAAATTCGAAAGAATAGTCTTCGAGTCAACTCCTGAGGAATTCGAGTCGACTCCAATGTTTACCAAGTCGACTCCGGGGAAGTATGAGTCGACTCCTAGGAGTCACAGGCAGAAAAGTCAGAGAGCAGTTTTCGGGTCTGAAATTCGAGTCGACTCCAGTGGAACGCGAGTCGACTCCGATGGTTGGCAGGTCGACTCCAAAGAAAGCAAGAGTCGACTCTCAGCGGTACATAAAGAAAAAGTCAGAGAGCATTTCATGGACTCTGAGATTCGAGTCGACTCCCGCAATACACGAGTCGACTCCGAGACTGCGCGACCATCAACAGACAGAAGATCAAGTTACTGCCTCTGAGATTCGAGTCGACTCCCAGACAGCTCGAGTCGACTCCACGATAGCTTCACGTCAAAAGGGAGAAGACCAACTTTCAGAAACTGAGAGCCGAGTCGACTCCGAGGAAGTTCGAGTCGACTCCAAGACTGGACGAGCCAAAAGACAGAGGATCGGGAGTTCGGGCTCTGAGATTCGAGTCGACTCCCAGGACAGTCGAGTCGACTCGAGAGGACAAAATTCAAAATTGGATCCACGGACTTCAGTGGATGAGCCGACTCCGAAATTGCCAAGTCAGCTCCAGAAGTTGGCGAGTCGACTCCAGGTTAAGACGAGTCGACTCCCAGTCAAGGCATGCACTTTAATTCAAATTTGGAACAGTGGCCGAGTCGTCTCCAGTAAAGCACGAGCCGACTCCTGCAACAGGCGAGTCGACTCCTGATCGCGCGAGTCGACTCCAATCCCAACGGTAATATGTCAGGAAGTGCAGACTGTGTCCAACGGCTCTATTTTTGTCTCTAACGGCTATATTCTTGTTTCCACGCCATCTAAAGCTATAAAAACAAGAAGAGAGCTAGGAGAGAAAAAAATGGAAGTGGGAGAGATCATCTAGGAAAGAGATCTCAAAGAGATTACAAAGGAAATCTCCCATAAGCACAAAAGGGCCATCCAAAACGAAATAGAGAGAAGAAGAGCATCCAAGTGAATCCGAAAGCTTCCTCTCCATCCGTGTGCTGCCTCGGGGATCCTCTACTTCATGCCAAATCAGAGGAGGATCAAGTAAAGAAGAAGCCGAGCTCCTCCATCTTCAAAACTCGTTTGAGGGCTTCTCTTTACTCTATTTGTTTATATTGTCATATCTGCTTGTTTAAGAAGCTTTGATTTGTTTTTATTCTTTGTTTTAATATCTTGTAACTTGATTCAATCAAGGGATTGAATCAAGGGGTTAAAGGTTTGTTGGTGAGCCAAAGGGAAAACCAACGGTGTAAGGTTTGTTGGTGAGCCAAAGGGAAAACCAACGGGATTAAGGTTTGTTGGTGAGCCAAAGGGAAAACCAACGGGGTTTAGGTTTGTTGGTGAGCCGAGGGTAAAACCAACGTGTAAGGATTTGATTGTGAGCCTGGGAAAACAATCGGAGTGGTTCTAGTCGGTGAGCCTGGGAAAACCGACCGAGTTCGTTGTGCGCTCGTAAAACAACAAGTTGGGTTGTGAGCTTGTAAAACAACCGGCTGTAATCGGTAGGATTATAGTGAAATTCCCAAGAGGTCTTGGGGAGTGGATGTAGGTGCTGGGGTGCACCGAACCACTATATGTCCTTTGTGTTTGTAATGCCTCTAGTTATTGTCTAACTAACACACTTACTTACTTAGATAAATTGCTTGCTTAATTCTTATCCGCACATCCTTTAGTTGCAAGCATATTTAATCAAGTCGAAGTCTATACATCAAACCCTTGCTAAGTTTAACTTTCACTGTGCATCTAGACAACTTAGCATAGTTAATCAAAAAGTTTTAGAAGTAGTTTAAAAGTTTTAAAAGACCCAATTCACCCCCCCTCTTGGGTTGTCACCTTGGGCAACAAGTGGTATCAGAGCAGGTGCTCAAATATTATTTGTAGTCTTAACCGACTAGAGCCAAAGATCATGACAACTCAAATAGATAGTTTTCTAGGAGAAGGACAATCAATTGATACACCACCACTATTTAATGGCATAAACTATACACATTGGAAAATACGCATGCGCATCTTTATTCAATCACAAAACTATTATTTATGGAAAATCATAACAAATGACCTTCACACACTCTCACAAACTATTAATGAAAAGGACTTAGCACAATTGAACGCTAATGCTATGAACATGTTATATTGTGCTATTCAAGAAACGAAGTTTAATGAAATTTCTGCATGCTTATCTGCTAAGGAGATCTGGGATACTTTAGAAAATATTTATGATAAATCTCAGACTAGCTCACATGTGCTTCAAATATATACTAACAATGAGACTGCAGAAAAGGGTGTTGAATCTCCCTCAGTCGAGTCAACTCCAAGTATCTCAGAGTCGACTCTCAAGTTCACCGAGTCGACTCCAATAAGGTCCGAGTCGACTCCGAGGCAAATCAGCTTCCTAAAGACAAAGAAGAAAAGTAAGCAAGAAGAAAGGAAGAAAGAGATAAAAAGGAAGAAAGCCTTGACCAAGAAAGAGTCAAGCCAGAAAATAAAAGTTAGGAGCAACAATGATGATATTAGCTCCAAGAAACTACAAGAGGTAACAGACTTGTGCTTCATGGCACAGAAAGACAAGGTAAAATCTGAATCTACTTTTACCTCAAATGATTTTCAAGACGAATTCTCTTATGATGAATTATTAAATGCTTTTCACGATTTGTATAGTGAATGTAGAAAATTAGCTGTAAAGAATAAAAATCTTAAGAAACTAAATCTGAAAATTTCAAAAGAAAGAAATTCTAATGATGAAATACAAAAGAAACTAAATTCTGAAAATGAAAGCTTAAGGTCATTTTCAGAAGAATTGATTCAGAAAAATCATAGCTTAATTAGAGAAAATCAAAACTTAAGTAAAGAAATTAATCAATTAAAATCTTTTATTAACAAATTCACCGTAAGCTCAGAACAATTGAAAATGATGTTTGAAAGCCAATATGTTGCTTATGATAAATCAAAACTTGGCTTGACTCCTTTACTTAACAATAAATCTCTAGAGAAAAAGGTTATCAATTCACCATGCAAACCATTAAATAAGATAACTTATCTCAAACATGAAAAGAATGGGCATAACAACTTTACCTATGGTTCTAACACAATTAAATCAAATGGTAAAGTTATTACTATCAAACAGATTTGGATTCCAAAAGGAACCATATGTCCTAATTCTCAAGGATCCAAGCAAGCTTGGGTACCCAAAATGAAAATATGAGGATGTAGACATAGATGTGCCAAGATACCCATGGAACAAATAGAACTTTCATACAAATGGGTACTCTAGACACATGTCAAAAATGAAACTTAAAATATACTTATGAAAAGTAATTTTAAATAGAATAATAATAATAATGAAATCAGTAATCTTTGCATCTCATCATTATTTTTGTTTTAGTATCCGATTAAAATATGAAGTACATGTGTTGATCAATTTTGTGATATAGAAAATACTTTTGGAAATATAATCAAATCACTTCATTTTATAGGATACTCACTATTGGATAAGTTGCTAAATGATTAATCAATTTATTAAGAATAACTCTATGAATTCTCTATATGCTTGAGTGAGAGTTTTTATCCATGGCATTATTATTTATTGATCATAGATATGATAATGTGTACTTGGTATGCTTTTGAATATATGCACTATGAATACCAAGATTAAAGAAACCATCCTTGGCATATAAAATCAACTCATGCTAGTATGTACTTAATCTCAAAAGACCTTGCCATTGGCTTACTTAGATTATCCTCTGAAAGGTCAAAGTTTTGCTATGCATGCTAACTAAGGAAACAAACAAAAATCATTTCTAAATCTAAAAGATGTTGTTTCCATCTCTAAGTTCTCAAAAGCTTACATTGGATTTGTTCTTGGCAAATAAAACTAAAGTATTTTTTCTGTATTTGCTAAACCTTGTAAAAGTGTTTCAAATGAAAAAGGTTTCCAAACTGTGAAGATAAAGAGTATCATGGCACAGTGTTGAAAACCAAAATCCTGATAAAGGTTATTCAGAAAATAATATTAAATCCAATGATTTCAGCACCAAGGACACCATGAGGAAAATAGAATTCTTGAAGAAATGAAAAAGACAATTGTGTATGATAGTCATCTACCCAAATAATTCTTCAAAAGACTATCATCACTGCTTGTCATACATATGATTTCTATTAAATCTATTTTTGATGAAAATTTTGATCTTCTGAAAAAAATGGAAAATGAACCATTGCATATCTTTCATATTTTTCAGTCGTACATGTTATGCTTAATATGCTCTTATGAAAATAATGCCAAATCTGATAGAGATATGTCTACCCTTGGATATCATTCATCAAGCAATGCATATAGAGTATTCAATGAAAAGTTTTTAGGTGCAAAAATATCAAGGTATCTTATTCTTTATGAGACTACTGATTTATTATCAAAATACTAAAATTAAATTATGTATGTATATGGTTAATCTCTTACATATAACAATCTGAAAAACTTGTTAACAATTAGAACCAAATTGGATTTTTCAGATATGCTCTTAATGAAGGAAAAAGTGATGACTATTAAAAGACTAAATCAAGAAAAGATAAGATAGATCTTGATAAGATTCTTGCATGATTAAAAGTAAAGATCACCATTATCATTTGCTTGCTTTATGAGCTTTATATTATATCAAATGAGTGTATAAGGACTCCTATGTGTTTACTAAAGAAGATATATGTTAAATTACCACCATACTTGAAAACACTCATTACAAATATGATAAAGCAATATATGATTTGAAACAAGCATCAAAAGCACGATATAAAAGCTTAAGCAACCTCTTTGATATAAGGTAATAGTGATAATTCTTTGCATCAAAAAATGTGTGATATCTTACTTGCTTAAAGTATACATTAATGACATCATTTCTGGTTCTACTAATAAAGAGTTATATGAAGATTTTACTAAGCTCATGCAAAGTGAGTTTGAAATATGTATAATGAACGAGTTAACATTTTCTTTCTCAAACTCCAAATTAAGACAAACAAGAAAGGGGATCTTCATTGACCAAAGTTAGTCCACAAGAAAACACTTATAGAAGATTGGCATGAAGAGGGTATATCTATGATCCCATCTTGAAGAATTTGAAAAGAATGAGCAAAGTAGGTCTATTGTTTTAAAGTTGTATTGAAGCATGATAGAATAATTATTTTATCATACAGCTAGTAGACCAGATTATATGCTCATTATGTGCACTTGTGCAAGCCTTCAATCTAAGTTTAATGAATCATAGTTTATTGATAACAAATAAATCATAATATGAATTTTGATAGAAACAACTGTTTAAGATAAGTTGATTAAAACTTAGCTAGCATGTCTTATTAATAATTATCTTAAGCAAATAAAATCTAAACTAAATCGTTTTTGAGAAATTGATTTGACCTTGATAAAACTTCCTATTGCCTCACATACTTGTCCTTGAACCATCTTGGTTAATGAAACTATCTCTTTAGTTCAAGTGATATGTGCTTGCTTATATTTAGGCAATCTCTTGCGTAAAGTGACTCAATATTCAACTATTGTCATATCTTATATTGAGTCATCTAGTTAAAAAAATATGTTGGATGAATGTTTTGTATCTTGAAGAAACCAATGACTTTCTTTCAAGAAAGAAAAGGAGTTTGTTAATAATGCAGGATCCTTGAGCAAGAAAATGAGAGATCTCAACTTGAAGGATATCTCCATGTAAGATACAATAAACATTCACTTGCAAACAAGAGAGAGGACCTTCTTCAGCCAAAGGTTCATACATAAGAAATCTAGTAGGTATTTGACTGAAGAATGCAGAATGGATTGGTAATTCTAGATACTTCTTGAGCAAAGTCAACAACTTAAGTCTTATTATGGCATGATTAAGTTCTTTAATTATTAACTTTTGATATCATGGCTCTATACATATTGATTGACTTATGCTCTTAGAAATTGTTTCATGGTTTGCCTAAACTAAATGATTTCTTTGCCTATATCATAACCATGAAATACACAAGTTTATGCTTAAAATTTTGATTTAAAATAACTTGTAAGAAATTATGAATCATTGAGCACAATGAAAATGTTGTTTGCATGATATACATCTATATGATACATAAGATTATTTCTTTATTCTGCTCTTTCATGTAAATTACTTGAGAATAACAAAAAGAGAGAGAGATAAAGAAAAGAAAATGAATATTATTCAAGAGGTGTAGAATCTAAGCAAAGGCAAATACTCCAATCTTAAGGAAAAGTAAAACAAGCATAATATATTTGGCACATTTGGAAGGGATAAAATCCATAATTAATTACACTTAAACAGGGAGAATTCGAAGCAAACATTTTAATCCTTCTATATTGCTCATCATAGGGATGGTGCCAATGGGGAGGCTAGTGGTAGTACCCGGCACTATTTGACCCAACTATTCGGTGTAGGGCATATTAGGGACGGCACAAGAGGGAGGCTAGTGGTAGTACCTCGTGCCCCTTCCCAACTCCACCGGATAGGGAGCAAATAGAATATAAAGCATAAGAAAGTTAAAAATGAAAGACAAAGTAAATGAAAATATATAAAAAGAATCAAGTCTAATTATTAGTCACTTGGAAACACACCATAAGGATGAAGTCAATGCAAGATGATATTTAAATAGGGGGAGTGTATTTGAAAAGAATTGACTTTGATCCTTGACATGCTTGTTATTATTATTTTAATGCATGACTTAACACTTAATATATTTTGCATATAGTATGATGTCTTGATTTATGGGTTCTCAATATTTTGTAATGTTTCATACTTGGACAATTTGATTGAATGCATGAATTGCTACATAACATCTTTTGTTTAGTTTTATTGAAAAGAAATTTCAGATTTGTCATTCACAATCATTGTTAAAATCTGAAAGCTAAATAAAATTATAGAAAGGAGAAGAGAAGAATATCTCTATTTAGGGAAAATAAATTAATTTTGATCTATCTTTCTACTCGCCTAACTTTGATACATAATGTCCTAATACTTGTTAAAATATCCTTTATTTTGTATCGAAACTCAAAATTAAACACAAAGATTCTGAAAGTGCTTTAATGGTATTGAAATATGTATTTTTCAATCATAATAATTTAAGATGAGCCACAATGTGAAAGATACATATCTCAAATTATGACTTAAAAGGCCTCTATTGAAAATCTTTATGAAATTCAGAATTTGATTTTGTATAAAAGCTTAAACTCCATATGATTACTAAATAAAATGTTAATGTAAGAAAAACATAATTTAGTTTGATTGCTCCGATACGCATCCGAAACATATCTTTTCTTATCATTAAAATGTACCAATATTGGTCTAAATGATGTGTCTTTCAATGATCTTGATTGCAAGTAAATATTTTTAAAATATATGACTTTATTTTAATATTTAAAAAATTTATTGAGTTTCATGTATACATTGCTGAAAAATTGTGATTAAGAAATTGAGTTCTATAAATACATATACTTCCATGATCATCTATATGTTTTTCTCTCCTATATCATTAAAGACTTTCATCAATAGAGTGAATGATCTAAAAGAAAGAAAATGTAAATGCTTTTAAAAGAAACTAAGCTTCAAATGAATTACTTTTGATTAATATTTTCATACATTTTCTCTAAGATTAGGAGAAAGCATAACTTGTTCTTAAAAGATTAACAAGAGTGATTACTATAAATTGTGAATATTTCTAGATCACTCTACATTCTTGATATCATAAAGTTTCAGCTCTATTCACGTTTATCATTAAAATCTGAAATTCGACAAAAGAAAAGAAAGATTAAAGAAGAATGCATCTTTTAAGGGGGAGCTTTAGATATTCAGTATCTTATCCTAAAGTCACTTCAATTTGATGCATACCTTGCACTTTATGGATTGATTTTGATGAACCTCCTTATATTGCAAGACATGCTTTAATTACCTTGAGATGAGTTCTATAAAGGTTGTCTTATCTCAAACCTTGAGTCTTGTAAAAATAAGCTGAAACTTATAGAAAATATATTTTTGAGATTGACGATCTTATGGAACATTATCTACAAATTCTAAACTCTTAAAATGGAATGATCAATTAAGGGGGAGAAAGAAAATTTCAGAAGGAAAGATCTTATGGAACTTAATCGCATAAATCTATAACTAAAGGAGAGGGAAAGAATACTAAATGAAAAGTGATCCTAATACTCTCCAATATGTATCATCTGAAATTTAAATCTGAAAATCTTTATGATACACCTTGAGGCGTGTTATTTGGTTAGTATATCTTATGCATAAATCATGAACCAAATTGCAAGTTGAGCTTAAAGAGCCTCTAACTTAATGAAAAAGGGGGAGAATAACGTGTAAAATTTTCTTGAGTATCTTTTAGAAAATCTATTTTGATATTCACTAATGAGTCCTAATTGACTTGATCTTTAAAACTTAAATTGTGTGCCAATTCATATTTTTATGTATCAAATTTTTTTTAGGAATAAAAGAATAAAGTCTTTAAAAGAGCTTTAAAAGAACCTTCAAAGCCTTGAACTTTATGTATACTCTAAGATATATTATAAATTGCATGAATTCATATTTTGGTATTTATGCCACAATATTTTTACACCATAAAAGCACTTTGCAATCATACTTAATATATTGCTCTTATACTCAGAAAATTAGTTAAATTGCTCTCATGTTGATAAAATACTTAATAGATTGGGCACAAGATCTTAAATGAACAAGCTTTCACACTTATTATTGAAGAGAGGTTAGATTTCTACTTCTTGAATTAACCTAAGGAAGATTCCACCTACACTTGATTAGAAAACTATCTGTGGTATCAACTTAGAAAACTTCTTGAAAACTATCTTCATTGGCTCTGATCTGTGCTCACTAATCTGATTCCAATATTATTGCCTTAAGTTATATGATTCATATCCTTGCAATAATTTAACATTCAAATCAGAGTACAATAAGGGAAAGAAATATTTGAGTGTTCTTATCTTTGTGCTTAATGTTTCCCTATCTTTTTGATGTTGTCAAAAAGGGGGAGAAATATCTAAGTATATGCAAATATCTAAGTATATGCTCATAATGCCTTTATGCTTTGAATTGAATACACTTAGGCTTAAATTGAAATATGTTGATTGTGTTAAGCTGATTAAATCTAAAGCATTATCATGAAGTATGTTTTAAAAATATATGTTTTCTACTTCATGCAACTTTGCTATGTATTACTTCTAGAAAACAATATCTTTTATATTGCATATACTCCAAGTTTTGTCATCATCAAAAAGGGGGAGATTGATGACCCAAAGATTGATTCATAGATTGATTTTGATGATCACAAAACCTTGAAGTATAGATACTAATGTTTATGTTGCAAGGAGAAAGATATTTATTTTGCAAGGAACATAGCAAGTTGGAAGAACACAAGAAGGCCTCCAAAAGCTCTCAAGAAAAGTTAGAAGAAAGCTACAATTCATTGGCCCAAGTTTAAAGTTCAAAAGGTTCAAATTGGAGGAGTAAAATCAAAGGAAAAATTCGAAAGAATAGTCTTCGAGTCGACTCCTGAGGAATTCGAGTCGACTCCAATGTTTACCAAGTCGACTCCGGGGAAGTATGAGTCGACTCCTAGGAGTCACAGGCAGAAAAGTCAGAGAGCAGTTTTCGGGTCTGAAATTCGAGTCGACTCCAGTGGAACGCGAGTCGACTCCGATGGTTGGCAGGTCGACTCCAAAGAAAGCAAGAGTCGACTCTCAGCGGTACATAAAGAAAAAGTCAGAGAGCATTTCATGGACTCTGAGATTCGAGTCGACTCCCGCAATACACGAGTCGACTCCGAGACTGCGCGACCATCAACAGACAGAAGATCAAGTTACTGCCTCTGAGATTCGAGTCGACTCCCAGACAGCTCGAGTCGACTCCACGATAGCTTCACGTCAAAAGGGAGAAGACCAACTTTCAGAAACTGAGAGCCGAGTCGACTCCGAGGAAGTTCGAGTCGACTCCAAGACTGGACGAGCCAAAAGACAGAGGATCGGGAGTTCGGGCTCTGAGATTCGAGTCGACTCCCAGGACAGTCGAGTCGACTCGAGAGGACAAAATTCAAAATTGGATCCACGGACTTCAGTGGATGAGCCGACTCCGAAATTGCCAAGTCAGCTCCAGAAGTTGGCGAGTCGACTCCAGGTTAAGACGAGTCGACTCCCAGTCAAGGCATGCACTTTAATTCAAATTTGGAACAGTGGCCGAGTCGTCTCCAGTAAAGCACGAGCCGACTCCTGCAACAGGCGAGTCGACTCCTGATCGCGCGAGTCGACTCCAATCCCAACGGTAATATGTCAGGAAGTGCAGACTGTGTCCAACGGCTCTATTTTTGTCTCTAACGGCTATATTCTTGTTTCCACGCCATCTAAAGCTATAAAAACAAGAAGAGAGCTAGGAGAGAAAAAAATGGAAGTGGGAGAGATCATCTAGGAAAGAGATCTCAAAGAGATTACAAAGGAAATCTCCCATAAGCACAAAAGGGCCATCCAAAACGAAATAGAGAGAAGAAGAGCATCCAAGTGAATCCGAAAGCTTCCTCTCCATCCGTGTGCTGCCTCGGGGATCCTCTACTTCATGCCAAATCAGAGGAGGATCAAGTAAAGAAGAAGCCGAGCTCCTCCATCTTCAAAACTCGTTTGAGGGCTTCTCTTTACTCTATTTGTTTATATTGTCATATCTGCTTGTTTAAGAAGCTTTGATTTGTTTTTATTCTTTGTTTTAATATCTTGTAACTTGATTCAATCAAGGGATTGAATCAAGGGGTTAAAGGTTTGTTGGTGAGCCAAAGGGAAAACCAACGGTGTAAGGTTTGTTGGTGAGCCAAAGGGAAAACCAACGGGATTAAGGTTTGTTGGTGAGCCAAAGGGAAAACCAACGGGGTTTAGGTTTGTTGGTGAGCCGAGGGTAAAACCAACGTGTAAGGATTTGATTGTGAGCCTGGGAAAACAATCGGAGTGGTTCTAGTCGGTGAGCCTGGGAAAACCGACCGAGTTCGTTGTGCGCTCGTAAAACAACAAGTTGGGTTGTGAGCTTGTAAAACAACCGGCTGTAATCGGTAGGATTATAGTGAAATTCCCAAGAGGTCTTGGGGAGTGGATGTAGGTGCTGGGGTGCACCGAACCACTATATGTCCTTTGTGTTTGTAATGCCTCTAGTTATTGTCTAACTAACACACTTACTTACTTAGATAAATTGCTTGCTTAATTCTTATCCGCACATCCTTTAGTTGCAAGCATATTTAATCAAGTCGAAGTCTATACATCAAACCCTTGCTAAGTTTAACTTTCACTGTGCATCTAGACAACTTAGCATAGTTAATCAAAAAGTTTTAGAAGTAGTTTAAAAGTTTTAAAAGACCCAATTCACCCCCCCTCTTGGGTTGTCACCTTGGGCAACACGGATTCAAACGAACCTGATTTTCATGATCATCAAATAGTGGTGAAGATCTACCCGCTCAAAGATAAAGATTTGATCTCTATAATTTTTAATTGTAGATCTAAAAATTAATCAAGCAATTAATTTTAATCTGTCTTTTAAGATTTCATAATCTTCTGAGTTAGAGAACTAAAGAAAATTTTTAAAATCTACGTTCCGTAGGACGTTCATGCGATGAACGACCCCGCGCGTGTATTTCTGCTGTGATTATTGCAACGCGTGCGGGGGTAATCCGACAATTTGGCATTATTCATCGCATATATTTTGTACATCTTCTTGAACTCTTGTAATGTGATGAAGTCCTTAAGACTCTTTAAAAGATAAAGAAGGATTTATCTATGAGTTCTTAAACCTGTTCACGACCAAATGATGTGCTATTACTAAGACAATAGCAATATCAAGAATAGGTTGTTGTGAGCCATATCGTTGGTTGTTCTCTTAACCAAGAAGTGTAGAGACACTAATATGCCACACAAGTGAAGTATAGGAGTATACTTCACTGAATGTGACTAGTTCTGGAACACTCTGCTGTCAAGAGATGTTTCAAGTGGACATGGGTATATGTGTTCCTCCGACCTGAGATCACCATGGTGACTAGCAAACAACTCACTGTACTTTGATACCGGACTATCTGAGTTTCTAATTCAGTGACGGAAGGTTACTGGGTGCAGTCAAGTACTTGCGAAGTCGGTGTGTGAGTCAAGATGGAATTGACCCCTTCTGGTGACAAGAGATAATGCCCTTATATTCAATTTAGCAAAACCTTGGCCAGGGTAATCCTTGTGAGGGTCGCAGGATTAGTAAAGTTGAACCACATTTTTGGATCCACTGATTAACGAGTTGACAGAACTATGAAATCATCCTAGGCATTTGGTGCTATAGGGATGAATTATACTGTAACCATAATCCAAGGGTTCCAGAATATTGCTTTGTAATTATTCAACCTATCCGAACATCGGGTACCATTGCTAGATGGTCACTTTGATTAGTACAATAAGTCATTTTTGTGCTACCGGCTTAGATTCGAACCTATGGGGTCACAAGCATAGAAGTTTCTAGGTTGATCAAAGGACTGATCGACGATTAAGAATCGTCCAGGGGTACATCGGTCAATTCGATTGACAAATTATCCTAAGCAAAAGTTGCAGTAAAATAATTATTGAATTATTAAAGGATTAATTAGCAATTAGATTGCTAGTGAACTCAATTGATTGAATGATTGAGCTTAGGTTAAGCCAAATTGCATAAAATTCAATTTGGGCTACATCAAGGTTTGACCTAATTGGATTGGGTTCGATCCGAGTTGATTAGGCTCGACCCTGTGGAGTGATTGATTGTAACCCTATTTGATTTTGATGAGCTCAAAGCATTTGAGTATATCTTATGTTTACTAATGAATTCAATCTAGTGTTTCAGTGAAAATCTTGTAAATTTATGGTTAAGAGTTTCTAGATTTGGTTCAAGACAATTTGGATAAGTTAAGAAGTCTATATGAACCAAAGTCTGAGACTCGAGTCGACTCCTGGAAAGTACGAGTCGACTCCAAGCGTATCAGAAGCATTGGCACAGGCTCGAGTCTACTCCGGAACATTACGAGTCGACTCCGACTAAGAACAGACACACAAACAGAAAGACCCAACTCAGAACCTGTCAGCGAGTCGACTCCTGAAGTGCGCGAGTCGACTCCGATGCTAGCCGAGTCGACTCCAGGGTAGTATGAGTCGACTCCAGGGAGTTACAGACAAAAAGTCAGAGAGCAGTTTTCGGACTCTGAGAGCCGAGTCGACTCTTGAGGAACGCGAGTCGACTCCGATGGTTGGCAGGTCGACTCCAAAGAAAGTGAGAGTCGACTCTCAGTGTAATACAAGGCAAAAGTCAGAGAGCAACTTTCGGACACTGAGGGCCGAGTCGACTCCCGCAAAGGCCGAGTCGACTCCGAGACAGCGCGACCTCAAAAAGACAGAAGACAGTATTTGTGTCTCTGAGACGCGAGTCGACTCCAAGAAAGTTCGAGTCGACTCCAAGGCAGCGCTACTCCAAAAAGACAGAGAACTGTTTTCCGGATACTGAGAGCCGAGTCGACTCCGGAACAGTTCGAGTCGACTCCAAGACTGGACGAGCCAAAAGACAGAAGATCGGGAGTTCGGGCTCTGAGCACCGAGTCGACTCCCAGAATTCACGAGTCGATTCGAGTGAGCCAAGTTGAAGAATACATCCATGGATTCCTTAGCATGAGCCGACTCCAAAAATGCCAAGTCAGCTCCAGACTTTGGGGAGTCGACTCCGGGTTAAGTCGAGTTGACTCCCAGTCGAAAAGACCACTTTAATTCAAATCTGGAACAGTTGCCGAGCCGACTCCAGAAAAGCATGAGCCGACTCCTACTACAGTCGAGTCGACTCCAGATCGCACGAGTCGACTCCGATCCCAACGGACACATTGTCAGGATGTGCAGAATGTGCAGAACGGCTAGAAAAGTGTGTCTCACGACTAGTTTCCGTGGGGAATGGCTTAAATAGCCACAGAGGACTGTAGCAAGAGGAGAATGAGAGACTCCATTCAAAGCTAAAGTGATTTTCACCTACCAAAGCCTCTCTAGAGTAAATACAAGAGAAAGAAGGAAGAAGTGCATTGAAGTCCATACTCCCAACGTCTTCTTCGCATTCAAGGCTCCTCATCTGATAGCAAATCTTCTTCCCACTCACGAGGAGATTGCAGAGTTCGAGAAGCCTCCTTCCTCAAATCTAAAAATCTGTTTGAGGGCTTCTAACTCTTCTTTAGTTATATTGTTTATATTTGCTTTTCAAGAAGCTATTCCTGTATTCTTTATAAACTGTTTTCTTGTCACTTGATTCAATCGGGGGATTGAATCAAGGGCGTAGAGGTTGGTTGGTGAGCCAAGGGTAAAACCAACGTGTAAGGGTTCGATTGTGATCCCGGAAAAACAATCGGGTGGTTCTAGTCGGTGAGCCTGGAAAAACCGACCGAGTTCGTTGTGACCTCGTAAAACAACAAGTTGGGTTGTGAGCTTGTAAAACAACCGGCTGTAATCCGAGGGGTTATAGTGAATTCCCAAGTGAGACTTGGGAAGTGGACGTAGGAGCAAGGGTTAGCTCCGAACCACTATAAAAATATTGTGTTTGTGATTGCTTGTGTCTCTCTCTCTTACTCTCATTTCACTCACAGCACATAGCAACTAATTAATCATCTTGCAAAAGTATTAATTAGTCATCCACAAACGTTTTAATTGCAAAATTATTTTAAAACCCAATTCACCCCTCCTGATAGTCAACTTTAAAGACCACGCAATAGCACGTATCTAGTAGGATAGTGATTACGGGTATCGATCCACAGGGATTGGGGTATAGTAGTTTTCTTAAAAAAATATTTAAAAGGATGAATTTGTGAAGACTATAAAACTAAGCAATTTAATAAAAGAAAATGCAATTAAAGGAATATCAGTTTAAGAGAACCTAGGGCAAGGAATTCACCACTAACATCGGAATAAGGATTATTTATATTTTATTTCGTTCTTGGATTAACATGCAAATTGGCTACAAGCCTAATAAGCATTTAAATAAAAATTCACAAAAGTAATTTGGGCATAATCCATCTTCAGTAGGCATGAAATGTCTACCCTAATCTAAGGTGGCAGCACATCGCATCTTTCCTAAGTATGGACTATCTTATATTTACTTAGTGATCATGAAGAACAGTTGTACGAACATCATACTTAAAATCACAGAAATTAAATATGATTCAAAAGAAGATATCCATTAAAAACAATAAGTTCATACAACCCCAAGAATATAAAATAAAATATAAAACCCGTGTCCCTTTGTTAGGGCTGCATCCAGCCCTAGAGAAGAGATTAGGCTTCCATGGTGTGGTGGACGGCAGCAGCAGCACAGCAGCGGGCTCCCATTCCTTCCCTCATTATTTCTTCCTTTGGGAAATATTCCCAAAACACCCAAAGTCTTCTCCCTCCTTTTATTTCCGTGGGACTTGGCCTGTGAAGAGCTTAAGGATGGATCGGAAGAGAAGAATGATGGGAGCAGCCCCCCCCCCCCCCAGTGGGGGAGAGGGAATGCCCCCCTGTGGGGAAGGAGGAATGGAAGAGAATGCATCTAGCCTTCATCATCGACTCCCTTTTATAGCCTTCACAGCCGCTGTTATCTCATCACGTTGTGGGAAGATAAAGATGACAGGAAGTAGGATAAGGCTCACGAGTGGTTAATCGTTGGGAGATAATCCGTGATGAAGCTGTTATCCTGATCCGTGATGAAGAAGATATGAGCTGCAACTGCTGCGGAGAAGATCTCGGATGCGGAAGGAGCTGGAACGGTGAAGCTTTGTTTTGAAGAAGAAGATCAGGATGATCCTCTGTTCCGTTTCCGAAACAGGGGATGATAATGTTCGGATAATGTTCACGGCTGGGAGATGAAGCTCAATCGCAAAGGATTCGGGAAGATGAGGAGAACATGATGAAGTTCAAAGCTGTTAATCCAAGGGATGAAGTTGTTTGGGATACAATCATCTCGGGAGGTAGATTTGAAGTGATCCAGTTAGATGAAGAACTGATCGGTTTGGGATGCAGGAGCTTCGGAAGACATGGGAAGCTGATTTACTTGGGATTCCTTTTGACGTGGATGAAGGGAAGGGATCACGAAAGCATGGGATCATGGGAGGATAAGATTAAGATGTCGTTGGGAAAGATATGAGTTAGTTCACGGAAGGAAATGGTTGGGATTCATTCGGGAAGATGCAAATGGGATACTCGTAACAGGGGAACTGCTGGCAGTGGTTGGAATCGGATTCATGGATGGATGCTGCTGGTTTGGATTTAGTTTAACAGAGCTCTGTTCGTTGGAAGCGGGAGATCACCCACGGTTGGCTGGTTTTGCTGAGATTTGGAGCTATCCATGGAGGGTAGACAGATCCGTGGGTGGTTGGATCGATGAAGACTCGGACTCTGTTCCGAAGCAGGGGTTGCGGAAGGAATGAAGATCTTGGATGACTGAAGCATGAAGGAAGTCGACGAGATAGGCTTAGATGCTGGATGCGAAGATCATGGGATATGGCCTGATCTGTTCAATACGAAGGAGAAGCTTGGACGATGGCTGGAAACGGTTGGTTTGGACGCTGGGACTTGGCTGGGAGGAGCTGGATCTTATCGTGTGTCACGGGAGGATGAAGCTGAGGAAGCTGGGGAGCAGGGGATCTTTGGATAAGGCTTGGGATTTGTTGATAAATACTGAACGGTAATGAATGGGATATGAGAAGTTAAGTTGTTTTGTCAATGGAGAGGAGCTGGGGGTTGTGTTTAGAGATGGAATAAGGATGGGTTGAGGCTTTGAGATCCATGCAATTAGATGATATAATTTGAGATATAAGAAACAAATAATTGAAGAGATTTTATTAAAATCGGATCATGTGGAAAAAGAGTTGGGTGACTGAATCAGAGGGTCTTGATTTGCGGGGTGCATATGATTTGGATTCAGGGATCATCCCAAATAAGTTTGACTTGACCTGCATTCATTAGGCTTAATCATTAAATAATTAAATCAACTCGAATTACCTCTGATAATTATTAAAATGCAATGATGATGGTAACACATATTTTATGGTTAAATTTACGAAATATGTGAATTAAAATAATGATAAGTGCTATGAATAAAAGGTTAATTTATGCATTATTTAGCACTTATCACACCCCCCAACCTACATTTTGCTAGTCCTCAAGCAAAATAAAAGCTAACTCACTTTCGCAGGAATCGCGATTGCATTTACCGTATGCAATAAGGCTTTAAACCCCTAGGTGGCCCAAGTGGACGAGTTTTGTCTCGTGAGGATTTTCGGCTCAGATACCCACAAACTGTGTCGAAAAAAATTTATTTTATTGTTTTATAAAATATAATTTCAAATGCATAGGTGCTAAAAATTTCAAAAGCACACAAAGTTTTAATTACTAAGTCAGCCCAAATCCTAAATCAGTATGCAATTTAAGTTGAAGTCATTAAGTTTCTATTAGAGAGTTGTAAGGCTAATTTATACTTGGGTGCTCGGTGATGTCTGGACCATACACAAGCTAAGGCTTTAGATCCCCAAAATACTGCTAAAGCTAGTAGTTTCCAAGAATTGGTCAGATAAGACCTAATCACTGATTCAAAATCATTCTATCTTGCAGGATTTCGAGGGTTGTGGATGTTTACTTTAATACCTCATAGGCTTTATCTGTAATATTCCAGTTTACTCGAATTTTTACAACGACGGCTTTCACACTATCGTCTTTTTCAAGGTCAATATTATTTTCTCTTTCTCTTTTTTTTAATCAATTTTTTATTATTTTTTTTTATTTTATATTTATTACGCATTTTTACTCTTGTAATGATTCCTCCATGTAACGAGCATTCAGTCAACACTCCCACACCAGATGGCATAAGGTGTTAGGCATCAAGACTCCCCTACGAACCTATGCTCGGATTCATCATTGCAAGCCCGCTGACCTTTGACGATAGGTAGCCCTTTTCGATGTACCTGACTAAATTCACTCTTTTTTTTTTAACAATAAATACGGGATAATAGTGAATTAGATAGGAATGATTCATCAGGACTCAAGGTTGCTACTAGACTTAGTAACATAATGTTGAACCTAATTCTTAGAAGTGCAGGCCATGTGTGTTGTGAAATTCTAAAGTAAAAATTATCTTACAACTCGCTAAAAGAATTTTTAATAAAAAGAACTCAAATTGACTTACTCCTGACTAGTTATTGGGCTTTTTAGATTTTATATACTTTGTGCGTTTATCATTTCAGCACTAAAGCATAGAAATTAGGTTTTTTTTTTTTTTTTTGAGATGAAATACTTATTCACAAAATCAAAAATTTCAAAAAATTTCTTCAATTCGAATCTTATACCCCCCAACCTAGATCATACATTGTCCTCAATATTTTTTTTTAAGTATTATTATTTTTTTAATTTTTTTTAATAATATTATATTATTATTTTTTTATTTTTTATTATTATTATTTTTATTTTGGATAAAAATATGATGCATATGGAGGATAGAAACATTGTACCTTAGTTGCATTAGTAATATGAGGACTTCTGAAAAAAATACGACAAGAAAATGTGCAAAAATAATCTATGAAAATTGGGTTGCCTCCCAACAAGCGCTAAGTTTAACGTCTTCAGCCAGACGCAGTGCATCCTTAATAATATCATGCCGGGTTCATGCCGAGTTTTCCAAAGAAGAAAATTTGTGGGAGACTGATTGTCGAGCACGGAGTTGACTGCCTCTATGGTCTTGTCGATATCAAAGTCAAAATGGGCCAAGCATGCATTAAAAGAAAAACACATCAATTCCTTATATTTATCCTAAAATCACTAGACAGCTCCTAACTGGTTTGAAGAGGGCACCTAAGCCTCCAATCCGGTCTAATGAACTGAGTTGACCAGGTAAGCTCCCAGGTAAGTGGGGGGTCACGATGCATTGCAAAGGTCCCACTTAAAAACCACTTGCCTCGAACAGATGAACTGTCTCCCTTGGGACAAAGCTTGCCTAGACATCAACTGAGCCACAGAGCGAAATTGGTGCAACTTTCGGTGATCTTCGTCCTATTGAGCTCGAATGTCCCTAGGGGCCAACGTCTAATTGATTTTAATTAAGGTGAAAGCTATGTGAGAATTGATTCACCTAATTTGGGCAAGAATCTGGTGATGAAATCCAGTTCTTATCTTGCTGGGGTGATTGCCCTTACTATGTGCAGATTAATTGGTGTATGTGTATCAAGCATGCATTCACACTTTTGTAAAAAAAAATTGAAATCAAACAATCACCACAACTTGCAGGCTAGATGGGAATTAATTTGAAATAAGAAAGGTTCAGATGTTACCAGAATTTCCAGCAATTTTTTTTTTTTAAAAAAAAAACCTCTACAGTATTCCTTTTTCAGTCGTTCCCTTTCTGATTGTCCCAAACTTCCTCTTTGGTTCCTGATCAAATGATACCAAGAAAAATCAAAAATGAGTAAGAGAGGAGAAGGAGATAAGGAAAGTAAAAATAGAAACTATTTTTTTTATTTTTTTTATTTTTCGAAATTTTTTTTTTGAAAAATTTTTTTAATAAAAAGAAAAACAACTATGCTACCAATCCCCGGCAACGGCGCCAAAAATTGATAGTCAACTTTAAAGACCACGCAATAGCACGTATCTAGTAGGATAGTGATTACGGGTATCGATCCACAGGGATTGGGGTATAGTTGTTTTCTTAAAAAAATATTTAAAAGGATGAATTTGTGAAGACTATTAAACTAAGCAATTTAATAAAAGAAAATGCAATTAAAGGGATATCAGTTTAAGAGAACCTAGGGCAAGGAATTCACCACTAACATCGGAATAAGGATTATTTATATTTTATTTCGTTCTTGGATTAACATGCAAATTGGCTACAAGCCTAATAAGCATTTAAATAAAAATTCACAAAAGTAATTTGGGCATAATCCATCTTCAGTAGGCATGAAATGTCTATCCTAATCTAAGGTGGCAGCACATCGCATCTTTCCTAAGCATGGACTATCTTATATTTACTTAGTGATCATGAAGAACAGTTGTACGAACATCATACTTAAAATCACAGAAATTAAATATGATTCAAAAGAAGATATCCATTAAAAACAATAAGTTCATACAACCCCAAGAATATAAAATAAAATATAAAACCCATGTCCCTTTGTTAGGGCTGCATCCAGCCCTAGAGAAGAGATTAGGCTTCCATGGTGTGGTGGACGGCAGCAGCAGCACAGCAGCGGGCTCCCATTCCTTCCCTCATTATTTCTTCCTTTGGGAAATATTCCCAAAACACCCAAAGTCTTCTCCCTCCTTTTATTTCCGTGGGACTTGGCCTGTGAAGAGCTTAAGGATGGATCGGAAGAGAAGAATGATGGGAGCAGCACCCCCCCCCCCCGGTGGGGGAGAGGGAATGCCCCCCTGTGGGGAAGGAGGAATGGAAGAGAATGCATCTGGCTTTCATCATCGACTCCCTTTTATAGCCTTCACATCCGCTGTTATCTCATCACGTTGTGGGAAGATAAAGATGACAGGAAGTAGGATAAGGCTCACGAGTGGTTAATCGTTGGGAGATAATCCGTGATGAAGCTGTTATCCTGATCCGTGATGAAGAAGATATGAGCTGCAACTGCTGCAGAGAAGATCTCGGATGCGGAAGGAGCTGGAACGGTGAAGCTTTGTTTTGAAGAAGAGGATCAGGATGATCCTCTGTTCCGTTTCCGAAACAGGGGATGATAATGTTCGGATAATGTTCACGGCTGGGAGATGAAGCTCAATCGCAAAGGATTCGGGAAGATGAGGAGAACATGATGAAGTTCAAAGCTGTTAATCCAAGGGATGAAGTTGTTTGGGATACAATCATCTCGGGAGGTAGATTTGAAGTGATCCAGTTAGATGAAGAACTGATCGGTTTGGGATGCAGGAGCTTCGAAAGACATGGGAAGCTGATTTACTTGGGATTCCTTTTGACGTGGATGAAGGGAAGGGATCACGAAAGCATGGGATCATGGGAGGATAAGATTAAGATGCCGTTGGGAAAGATATGAGTTAGTTCACGGAAGGAAATGGTTGGGATTCATTCGGGAAGATGCAAATGGGATACTCGTAACAGGGGAACTGCTGGCAGTGGTTGGAATCGGATTCATGGATGGATGCTGCTGGTTTGGATTTAGTTTAACAGAGCCCTGTTCGTTGGAAGCGGGAGATCACCCACGGTTGGCTGGTTTTGCTGAGATTTGGAGCTATCCATGGAGGGTAGACAGATCCGTGGGTGGTTGGATCGATGAAGACTCGGACTCTGTTCCGAAGCAGGGGTTGCGGAAGGAATGAAGATCTTGGATGACTGAAGCATGGAGGAAGTCGACGAGATAGGCTTAGATGCTGGATGCGAAGATCATGGGATATGGCCTGATCTGTTCAATGCGAAGGAGAAGCTTGGACGATGGCTGGAAACGGTTGGTTTGGACGCTGGGACTTGGCTGGGAGGAGCTGGATCTTATCGTGGGTCACGGGAGGATGAAGCTGAGGAAGCTGGGGAGCAGGGGATCTTTGGATAAGGCTTGGGATTTGTTGATAAATACTGAACGGTAATGAATGGGATATGAGAAGTTAAGTTGTTTTGTCAACGGAGAGGAGCTGGGGGTTGTGTTTAGAGATGGAATAAGGATGGGTTGAGGCTTTGAGATCCGTGCAATTAGATGATATACTTCGAGATATAAGAAACAAATAATTGAAGAGATTTTATTAAAATCGGATCATGTGGAAAAAGAGTTGGGTGACTGAATCAGAGGGTCTTGATTTGCGGGGTGCATATGATTTGGATTCAGGAATCATCCCAAATAAGTTTGACTTGACCTGCATTCATTAGGCTTAATCATTAAATAATTAAATCAACTCGAATTACCTCTGATAATTATTAAAATGCAATGATGATGGTAACACATATTTTATGGTTAAATTTACGAAATATGTGAATTAAAATAATGATAAGTGCTATGAATAAAAGGTTAATTTATGCATTATTTAGCACTTATCACCCTCTCTCTTGGGTTGTCTATCTGGGCAACAAGTGGTATCAGAGCTGGAACTCTTTTACCCTAAGAGTAAAAGATCAAAATGACAACCCCATTTGGATCTTCCCACATTGAGGGCCAGTCCACCCAGAGACCCCCATTCTTTAATGGATCCGACTACTCATATTGGAAGGCTAGGATGAGAATATTTATTCAAGCCCAAGACTATGAGATGTAGACCATTATACTAAATGGACCCTACATCCCATCCATCTATGTAGAGGGTGTCACTATACCCAAACTTGAAAAGGATTGGGATGACAATGACTTTAGGAAGGCACAACTCAATGCCAAAGCAATGAATGTGCTCTACTATGCATTAGATAGAAATGAATTCAATAGAGTCTCCACCTGCAATTCTGCAAAAGAGATTTGGGATAGACTTGAAGTGACCCATGAGGGCACGAATCAAGTCAAAGAATCCAAAATAAATATATTAGTTCATAAGTATGAATTATTTAAGATGGATTCTAATGAAACAATCACCTGCATGTTCACTAGATTTACTGATATTGTCAATGGCCTAAAAAGCCTTGGCAAAAATTATACTAACAGTGAGCTTGTCAGGAAGGTTCTTCGCTGTCTACCAAGGTCATGGGAAGCCAAGGTGACGGCAATCCAAGAAGCCAAGGACTTGAACAAGCTTCCACTTGAGGAGCTTCTTGGATCCCTAATGACGCACGAGCTCACAATGAAACAATACAGCGAAGAAGAGTCCACCCATAAGAAAAAGGTAATAGCTCTCAAATCTACATCTTCTAACAAAGACTTGTCTTGCAGTAGCAGCAGTGAAGAAGAAGATCATGAGGGAGATGATGATGAGGCTCTTCTCGTGCTCAAGTTCAGAAAATTCATCAACCGGAAGAAGTCCTTTCATCAAAGGAGAGGCCCCTCAAGTTCCTATCACAAGGATAAGGGTAAGGAAAGGAAAAATGAGGAGATTGGATGTTATGAGTGCAAGAAGCCGGGGCACGTCAGAGCTGAGTGTCCCTTGCTGAAGAAGGGGAGAAAGTACAAGAAAAAGAAAGCCCTTGTCTCCACCTTATCGGACTCCGACTCATCATCATCATCATCGGATGAGGAACAAGAAGAAAAGGCCAATTTCTACTTCATGGCAAATGAAAATGAGGTATCATCCGAAACGCTTCTAGATTTTACCTTTGATGAATTGTATGATGCAATTAATGAATTAATGGTTGAATATAAGGCTATAAATCTTAAGAATAAAGAGCTAAAACTAACCAATCAATCTCACCTCCACAAATATGATAAATTAGTTAAGGATAAGGACTCTATCACTAAAGAAAATGTAGAACTTAAAATAAGGAATCAAATGTTGATTCAAAAATCTAATACCTTAACTAAGGATAATGAAAAACTAGCCAAGAAAATTTCTGAACTTAACAAGGATAAACTAACTAAGGAAATTTCAGAACTTAAAAACAATAAACAAATCTTGAACGAGAATCTCACAAAAGAATTAAACACTCTAAAAACGGAAAAATAAAAACTAACTAATGAACTTGAAAAATACAAACCCTTGGTTGAAAAATTTACATATAGTTCTGAATAATTGAATATGATACTTAATAGTCAACGAGCTGTATTCAATAGAGCTGGTCTAGGGTATAAACCTAAAAATAAGCAAAAACTCCTTAGTAATTTCTTTGTTAAAGCAGGGGAGAGTAAAATTAAGAAAATAACATGTTTTTGCTGTGGAATATTAGGACACAAAGCAAATGTATGTGATTATAGAAAAGGAAAAACTAATAGAAAAATTAAAAGGGTTTGGGTTTCAAAAGGAACCAACATTACTAACCATGAAGGACCCAAGAAAACTTGGGTACCTAAGATTATATGATTTGCTTGTGTAGGAGTGTCTTGCAGCCAAGGTCGACAAAAATTGTTGGTACTTGGATAGTGGCTGCTCAAGACACATGACGGGTGACAAGGATCAATTCTTCACCCTTGAAGCTAAGAAGGGAGGTGCTGTGACTTTTGGAGACAATAACCAAGGTCACATCATTGGTATAGGTAAAGTACAAATTACCCCTTCAACCTTTATTGATAATGTTCGATATGTTGATGGTCTTAAGCATAATTTACTTAGCATTAGTCAATTGTGTGATAGAGGTTTTGATGTTTTGTTCAAACCATCACTATGCATCATAACCAACTCAAATGACAATAGTTTAGTTTTTAAAGGAATAAGACGTGGGAATGTGTATGTTGTAGACCTTGAGGACTTGCCAAACATAACCCATGTTTAGTTGTTAATGATACTAAGGATAATGATGCTAGTTGGTTATGGCACCGTAAGTTAGGTCATGCAAGCATGGACACAATATCAAAACTAGTTAAGAGAGATTCCGTAATAGGTTTGCCAAAACTAAAGTTTGAAAAGAATAAAATATGTGAAGCATGTCAATTTGGCAAACAATCAAGGAACTCCTTTAAATCTATAAAGTGTGTCTCTACCTCTAGACCTCTAGAACTACTACACATGGACCTATTCGGACCAACTAGAACCACAAGTCTAGGTGGAAATAAATATGGTCTAGTTATTGTAGATGATTATTCTAGATACACTTGGGTCATGTTCTTAGGTCATAAGGATCAAGCATTTTCAGTCTTCAAGAAATTTCACAAAGAAGTAACAAATGCTAGAGATACTTCAGTCATAGCTATTAGAAGTGACCATAGAACCGAATTTGAAAATCATTTATTTGATGAGTTTTGTAGTAAAAAGGGGATAACTCATAATTTTTCTGCACCTAGGACACCACAACAAAATGGAGTTGTGGAAAGGAAAAATAGAACTCTAGAGAAAATGGCTAGAACCATGTTATGTGAAAGTAATCTCCCTAAGTACTTTTGGAGAGAAGCCATCAATACCTCATGTCATATATTAAATAGAGTTTTATTAAGACCCATTATAAAGAAAACACCTTATGAACTTTGGAAAAACAGAAAACCAAAAGTGAACTATTTTCATATATTTGGATGTAGGTGTTTTGTTCATAATAATGGGAAAGATAATCTAGGAAAATTTGACTCTAAATCTGATGAGAGTATATTCTTGGGGTACTCTACAACTAGTAAAGCCTACAGAGTCTTTAATAAAAGAACCCTAGTTATAGAAGAATCCATACATGTTGTTTTTGATGATTCTAGTGATATCTCTTCTAGCAAGAGAGTTAATTTTGATGATGATGCTGAAATTTTTGAAGAAAAGATTGATGAGATGACGTTACAAGATGATGAACAAAAATTAATTGGAAATGCATCATCAAGCCAAGAGGATATGATGGATCATGGGCTAACTAAGGCTTGGAGGTATGCTCACGGGCATCCTAAATAATTGATTTTAGATGATCCATCTCAACCTGTTAGAACTAGAGCATCTCTTAGGAACTTAAATAATCATCTAGCTTTTGTCTCACATTTTGAGCCCAAACACATAGAAGAAGCTGAAAAAGATGTAAATTGGATAAATGCAATGCAAGAAGAATTAAACCAATTTACTAGAAATAAAGTATGGAATCTAGTTGAACGACCTTCTGAATATTCAATTATAGGTACCAAATGGATTTATAAAAATAAACTTGATGAAAATGGAATTGTAATAAGGAATAAGGCTAGACTAGTAGCAAAGGGGTATAATCAAGAAGAAGGTATAGATTTTGATGAAACCTTTGCTCCTGTAGCTAGACTTGAGGCAATTAGACTTTTACTAGCATTTGCATGCTCTAAGGACTTCAAATTATTTCAAATGGATGTAAAAAGTGCATTTTTAAATGGATATATTAATGAGGAGGTATATGTAGAACAACCTCCTGGTTTTGAAAATCATCAATACCCTAATCATGTATATAAATTGAACAAAGCACTTTATGGTTTGAAACAAGCACCTAGAGCATGGTATGAAAGACTTAGCAAATTCCTACTAGATCATGAGTTCTCTAGGGAAAATGTAGATACAACACTGTTTCTTAAGAAGAAAAACAAAGATATGTTAGTAGTGCAGTTTTATGTTGATGATATTATTTTCGGTGCTACTAACAATCGTCTCTGCGAAGAATTTGCTGACTTAATGCAAAGTGAGTTTGAGATGAGCATGATGGAAGAGCTGAACTATTTCCTCGGGCTTCAAATCAAACAATCAAAAGAGGGGATCATCATCAATCAAGCTAAATACATTAAGGAGATGCTTAAGAAGTTTGATATGGAAGGAAACAAGCCAATCAGCACACCCATGAGCTCATCATGCAAATTAGACCAAGATGAATCAGGTAAATCTGTAGATCAAAAGTTATATAGAGGTATGATAGGATCTTTATTGTATCTCACTGCAAGTAGACCTGATATCATGTTTAGTGTATGCATGTGTGCTAGATATCAGTCTAATCCTAAGGAATCACATCTAATTGCAGTCAAGAGAATCTTTAAATACCTAATAGGAACAAAGAATATAGGTTTATGGTATTCTAAAGATTCTAGTCTGAACTTAATAGGATACACAGATTCAGACTTTGCTGGTTGTAAACTTGATAGAAAAAGCACCAGCGGGTCATGTCAACTCTTAGGAGAAAATTTAATCTCTTGGTTTAGCAAGAAACAAAACTTGGTTGTATTATCTACTGCTGAAGCTGAATATGTTGCAGCCGGAAGTTGTTGTGCTCAAATCATGTGGATTAAACAACAACTTGAAGATTATGGCATTAAACAAGATAAAATTCCTATTAATTGTGATAATACAAGTGCCATTAATCTAACTAAAAATCCAATTCAGCATTCAAGAACTAAACATATTGAGATAAGACATCACTTCATAAGAGATCATGTACTGAATGGTGATGTGACACTTCAATTTGTTTGCACTGATGATCAATTAGCTGATATTTTTACGAAACCCTTAAGTGAAGAGAGATTTAGTGTGCTTAGGAGGGGATTAGGAGTGATTGATCCATCCTAGTGGTGTTCTCCTCTAGTTCATTGATTTTGATGTTTAGATTGTGTTAAAAATAGAGTTTCTCAACTATGATCATCAAATTAGATCATAACTTAGTGAGTGTCTCTGGTTTGGTACGAAAATAGCATGATTTTTAGGTGCGTGCCAGAGTTCGAGTCGACTCGAGTAAGTTTCAGAATCGGCTCATAAGGAGGAGTCGACTCGCACACAGACGGGAGTCGACTCGAGGAAGATGAAGCATAAGGGGAGTCGACTCGCACATTGATGGGAGTCGACTCAAGGCCAATGAAAGCATAACGGGAGTCGACTCGCGCATATTTTGGAGACGACTCGAGGTCGAGTCGACTCGCAACTCAGTGGAGTCGACTCGAGGTCCGGATCCGGGTTTTTAACCCTAATCCAAGCGTTTAATCAACACTTCTATTCACCGCCGCCACTGTTCAAAAACCCTAGAGCCGTCTCCTTGATCGTCTCCGACCGTCCTTAGGACTTTTTCCGTCGACCTTCCCCCGTCCATTAGCGTTTTACCCCATTCTAGGTCGACCATGCCTCGTAAAGCCGTTGTCCTAAGCCGGAAGAGGCCCCAACCCGCGACCGGCACCGAGCGACAGTCCAAGGCTCGGAACGATCCCGTGAGGCCACAACCTCCGGCTCGTTCCCCGCCGAGGCCCGCTCCCTCGCGTCCGTGCGCTGGGAAGGCGGTCTCCACCGGGAGATACGTCAACTTTGACTATCTCTCCCGGGAGGGCTTCACCATAGGAGAGAGGTTAAGGGCCCAGGGTTTAGAGTTCTTCTGTTCCATAGATCTCCCCACATACCCAGGGCTAGTTAGGGAGTTCTACGGTACCGTGCATAGGGGCCATGGTGGGATAGAGGGAACGGTAGCCGGTGTCCCATTGTTCATTTCGGAGGATATCATTGCTCAGATCCTCCATCTTCCCCAAGTTGGGGTATCTCCTACACATCCAGAGGACAGGACTGAGGCCCTTACGGCCATTTTAGGGTGTCCACCCCAGTCCCCATTAGATGAGGTGTCCGCCAGCTCACTGTCAGTTGAGATGCGGCTCCTCTTGAGTATCATCTCTAGGACCCTCTTTCCGAAGACTGGCCGCTTCGATTTTGTTTCTGAGAGGGACCTAGCCCTTATGTTCTACATCCTCCAGGACACCCCAATCAACTTCCCGAAACTCATTTACAGATACCTATGTGAGCCACTAGATAGGCCTAGGCTCACCCTTCCCTATGGTATGCTGTACACATTGATCTTTAGGGAGTCTGGGATCCCCATTCCTGAGGGGGAACCCTCTCGCGGTCTGCGATGGACAGATCGCATGGGCGAGGGGACCATGCACCGGATGGGTTTTCATAAGGTAGAGGGAACCTGGGTTAGGAAACCATCTACCTCCACACATACTACCAGACACTCCCCCAGTCCTGACCCTGATTCAGACATTCCCACCTTTCCCTCCACCTCAGCACCATCCACCTCTGCCGGACCCTCCACTGCTCCACCTACTCAGCCATTAGAGGTCCGGATATCACCTGAGCAGCTCCGGGAGTTGCGACAGGAGATCGTCAGGGATCTTCGGGACGACCTACTGAGGGAGCTCCGAGGTCCAGCCAGTGCCCCCATCTTCTGCATTAGTTCCCTCATTCTCAGCCGTGACCGAGATGATGGCTCATGTGAGGGAGGAGATCTTCAATGTCAGAAGCCTGGTACAAGCCCAATTCTCAAACATGAGCAATATCACAAGCAACACATGAAAGTTGCGAGATAGCATCCGACAGGATATGGGCACCACTAGTTAGGGGGCCGAGCGCTTGGCGAATGTGCTCATCGCCAAGCTGGACACACTCCAGGAGACAGTGACCGAGCTCTCCACGACACACAGCAGGGCCACCTCGGCCATTATCAGACAGTTAGAGCACGTCACCAATGCGGTCACCCTACTCATGGAACAACAGTCCAGACTGCCCAAGGGAACCGCATCCTCCTCGAGGAAGCCCTAGTTTATTTTGTTTACCTTGACATGTATTTACTGCTTTACTTATTGTATTCACAAATATACTTACATATACATCAATACAATGAGTAGACAGCTTTTCTTCAATATTGTGCACATTGATCTCTACTTGCTTGTGTGTTCTGCTTGCCTCCTTTTTGATATGATGACAAAAAGGGGGAGAAATATTTAATAGATATGTAAAAGGAATCAAAATGAAAATCAAAAAAAAAAACTCTTAAAACAAACAATAATTTGTTCTTAGTGGATTTGAAACCTCGAGGCTCATTATCTCTCTGTTGGGGCTCCTAAAGGAGTAATCTCCATAATCTATTCAAGGGATATTCGGAGATTAGTGAATCCTACTCAAAAACAAATTGACAAATTTTCCCTCTAAAAACCAAAAATTTCAATTCAAAAGTTTGAATGCACTAAAAGAAAATTCAGAGAATCAAAACAAAGTTGAATGCATATGTCGAGGGAGAGAATCTGAATTTTTAAGAAAGCAAAATCATTAAATATATATAAGCCAAACAATTGATTGCATGATATGAAGGCTTATATAATTCCAAATGAAAGGGGGAGCTTTAACTTCAAAATTTACTGTTTCACACCTTTCAGTTTTGGATAAATCAAATAACTAGACACTTGAATTCATTTTGAAATTTTACTGTAAATTTCCTTTTTGGTTGAGCAATTCACTTTACATATACTCAATGTTTTGTCATCATCAAAAAGGGGGAGATTGTGGAGTGATTGATTGTAACCCTATTTGATTTTGATGAGCTCAAAGCATTTGAGTATATCTTATGTTTACTAATGAATTCAATCTAGTGTTTCAGTGAAAATCTTGTAAATTTATGGTTAAGAGTCTCTAGATTTGGTTCAAGACAATTTGGATAAGTTAAGAAGTCTATATGAACCAAAGTCTGAGACTCGAGTCGACTCCTGGAAAGTACGAGTCGACTCCAAGCGTATCAGAAGCATTGGCACAGGCTCGAGTCTAATCCGGAACATTACGAGTCGACTCCGACTAAGAACAGACAGACAAACAGAAAGACCCAACTCAGAACTTGTCAGCGAGTCGACTCCTGAAGTGCGCGAGTCGACTCCGATGCTAGCCGAGTCGACTCCAGGGTAGTATGAGTCGACTCCAGGGAGTTACAGACAAAAAGTCAGAGAGCAGTTTTCGGACCCTGAGAGTCGAGTCGACTCATGAGGAACGCGAGTCGACTCCGATGGTTGGCAGGTCGACTCCAAAGAAAATGAGAGTCGACTCTCAGTGTAATACAAGGCAAAAGTCAGAGAGCAACTTTCGGACACTGAGGGCCGAGTCGACTCCCGCAAAGGCCGAGTCGACTCCGAGACAGCGCGACCTCAAAAAGACAGAAGACAGTATTTGTGTCTCTGAGACGCGAGTCGACTCCAAGAAAGTTCGAGTCGACTCCAAGGCAGCGCTACTCCAAAAGACAGAGAACTGTTTTCCGGATACTGAGAGCCGAGTCGACTCCGGAACAGTTCGAGTCGACTCCAAGACTGGACGAGCCAAAAGATAGAAGATCGGGAGTTCGGGCTCTGAGCACCGAGTCGACTCCCAGAATTCACGAGTCGACTCGAGTGAGCCAAGTTGAAGAATACATCCATGGATTCCTTGGCATGAGCCGACTCCAAAAATGCCAAGTCAGCTCGAGACTTTGGGGAGTCGACTCCGGGTTAAGTTGAGTCGACTCCCAGTCGAGAAGACCACTTTAATTCAAATCTGGAACAGTTGCCGAGCCGACTCCAGAAAGCATGAGTCGACTCCTGCTACAGCCGAGTCGACTCCAGATCGCGCGAGTCGACTCCGATCCCAACGGACACATTGTCAGGATGTGCAGAATGTGCAGAACGGCTAGAAAAGTGTGTCTAACGGCTAGTTTTCGTGGGGAATGGCTTAAATAGCCACAGAGGACTGTAGCAAGAGGAGAATGAGAGACTCCATTCAAAGCTAAAGTGATTTTCACCTACCAAAGCCTCTCTAGAGTAAATACAAGAGAAAGAAGGAAGAAGTGCATTGAAGTCCATATCCCAACGTCTTCTTCGCATTCAAGGCTCCTCATCTGATAGCAAATCTTCTTCCCACTCACGAGGAGATTGCAGAGTTCGAGAAGCCTCCTTCCTCAAATCTAAAAATCTGTTTGAGGGCTTCTAACTCTTCTTTAGTTATATTGTTTATATTTGCTTTTCAAGAAGCTATTCCTGTATTCTTTATAAACTATTTTCTTGTCACTTGATTCAATCGGGGGATTGAATCAAGGGTGTAGAGGTTGGTTGGTGAGCCGAGGGTAAAACCAACGTGTAAGGGTTCGATTGTGATCCTGAAAAAACAATCGGGTGGTTCTAGTCGGTGAGCCTGGAAAAACCGACCGAGTTCGTTGTGACCTCGTAAAATAATAAGTTGGGTTGTGAGCTTGTAAAACAACCGGCTGTAATCCGAGGAGTTATAGTGAATTCCCAAGTGAGACTTGGGGAGTGGACGTAGGAGCAAGGGTTAGCTCCGAACCACTATAAAACATTGTGTTTGTGATTGCTTGTGTCTCTCTCTCTTACTCTCATTTCACTCACAGCACATAGCAACTAATTAATCATCTTGCAAAGTATTAATTAGTCATCCACAAACGTTTTAATTGCAAAATTATTTTAAAACCCAATTCACCCCCCCTCTTGGGTTGTCTATCTGGGCAACAGACCCAATTAATCGAACTTGACCCAATTGGATTGGGCTTAACTCGAGGCTATTAAAAGTCCTTATTTGATAAAGATTCTAAGTTCAAAAATTCAGAAATTGATAAGAAGAAAAATTCCTAAATTATAGGACCCTAGCTTTCTTTCTTGAAGAAGAAAGACACCTTATCCTTATCTCTAAAAGCAGTGGTTCCTATCCTCTTTATTTTTGGCCAATTTTTGGTGTGAGGAAAGAGGAGGCGTGGGGCTATTTTCTAGAAAAATATGGCACCTCAAAACTTTCTAAAAAGATATGAATCAAATCTCTAATTTGTGGGGACTGCATGGCACATCAAGCAGGGTGGCGTGCGGCTGAAGTTTAGGGTGCAATAATATCCTGATTTTTAGGGATTCATGGCATAAGATTAAAAGAGAATTTATTCATCTCTTAGCTGCCGATTCATCAAAATTTTTTGGAAATTTTATCAGCCAAATTTGTTGGCCAAAAGAGGTGTGAGGCATAGGGGGTCTTTGGGCTATAAAAAGACCCCCACACCTAAGGTTTGTAAGAGATGGTATTAAGAAAGGGTTCTAAATTCTAGAAAAATTCTGAGAGCCAGCCGCCTTCTCTTCTCCTTCTTCACCTTCATCTCCATCCTTCATCCTCTCGAGAAAAAATCAAAAGTTGAGTGCTTGGAGGAAGAAAATTTTAGCCACTGCAGCACCTCTGCATGAGCTCGCACTTCTGCAGTTGTGGATCTTCCTAGAGCTTCGCATGGACTAACCGTAGAGGCTGGATGCGTAATGCGGCAACACAAGGTGATCAAGGCATCATCAAAGTTCTCAAAACAAAAAGGTATGAGATCTGATCTCATTAAAAATTAGGATTAGAAATCAACTAGATTGCTGAAATTCTGCATAACTACATGTTAGACATAGAATCATGCATACTTGTTTAGGATAAATATTTAAAAATCCTGGATCTATTTTTGTTGTAAAGATATGATCTCTGGCATGCATAGGAATTAAATAGTTTAATCCATGCTTCCACTGTAAAATCTTTAAAATATATGCATGCGACCACAGGGCTCTCAACAATGATCACTAGGCCGTTCCAGTCATAGAAGAAAGAAGGATTCATAACCCTTTTTTCCCATTCAATGGGATCTCTTATAGTGTGTAGGGATGCCATTGTGATTCAATCCTTGAAGATGAACCACGAAAAGAAGATTAAAAGCAGTTTTAATCTTTATAATTAAATCTAAATTCATAAATATGTTTAGATCAGATCTAAAAGAGATTTATGATTGATTTAATTGCTGTTTTTACATGATTAATTAGATCTAAAAAATAGGATGCATGTGATTATATTCGTATTAGTATATGTGATATAGAGAATATGAATAAATTTGAAATCATAAACTTGATTAGATTAGATCTAAATGAAATTTATGATTTATTTATTTTCTAATTTTGAATAACAAATCAGATCTGAAAATAAATGCATATGATGTATGTTATTTAAGTTAATTCATATTAGTTTGTATATGTGATATATGAATACAAATAATCTAACATATAAACATGAATTAAATCTAAATTTTAACATGATTAATTGCAAATCTCATATCTGAAAAATAAGTTTTAAGAACTGAAACTTTGTAATTAGTATGTAACTAAAAGAATATGCAATGATCTGAAATTTTCATAAGCTTACACTTAATTAAGAATTAGTGATATGAAAACCTAGATCTAGAATTGTGAACTCAGTTAAATGATATTGCATAATTCTTGGGGTTTTGGGTTAACTCAAGTCAAGTTCTATAATTGGGTTAGACCTAGGGTTAGAATCAACATAGTCTAATTAGAGTTAATTGATCAAATCTAATTAAGTAGTAACTAGATTAGGTCAAGAAAACTCTAGGTCAAATACAATAGTTATAGTTGATCAAATTCCATATCTTTGATTAGACCAAGATGGAACTTGATTGAGGCACAGAGGTTGAGCCTGAGTCATTTAAGTAATCAAATCAAAATTGATTAACCAGTCGGTGTCTAAGGTAAGTTTGGCAGACTTGATCGGTGGTTTTTAATTGGGAGCTACTCGCACTGATTCATCTTTGTCGAGTTAATGGCATATCCCTTCCACCGATCTCACTTACCTGGCTGACATGGTCAATCACATTTTGATTGGATCACTTAATAATTCGAGTTGACCCATGCCTTTAAGGAAAATCAATATGGACTGATTTAGGTGCCTCCTTAACCAGAGTGAATCTAGTTCTTATTAATCTGACTTGATGAAGTTAGTGGGGAGGATCTAGATTAACCGGTTCTTCTCATCTATTCTCAATTAAATCAAACCCTCTAAAATTATTAGGTACTTAAAATGAAATAGTTATGGGGATAACTAGGTCATAGCCTCCCACTATGTTGGATGATAATGAGTCAATGTTTCGATAATCATTGGAGGCGCCACACGCCTGGTGCTTATCGGGCATTGAAACTGTCATTCAATATATGATGAATCAAGTGTACCTTTGTTGGCCCACATATGGCAGCCCAAGAGGGGGGGTGAATTAGGCTTTAAAAAACTTTTCAAGTAAATACAGCGGAATAAAAGCTTTCTAAGATAATTAGCACAAATAGAGATGCTGAAAACAGAGTAATGAAAGCAGTAAATAGAAAAAAGTAAGTAAAGAGACAATCCACACACAACACAAAGATTTTATAGTGGTTCGGTGCACACCAAGCACCTACATCCACTCTCCAAGACCTCTTGGGAATTTCACTATAATCCTTCCTGATTACATTGAGGTTGTTTTACAAGTTCACAACCAAACTTGTTGTTTTTTCGAGATTACAACGAACCCAGTCGATTTTCCAAGGGTCACCAACCACAACCTTTACAATCTGGTTGTTTTACGAGTTCACAACCCAACTCGTTGTCTTCCAGGATCACAATGAACCCAGTCAGTTTTCCAAGGATTACCAACCACAACCTTTACAATCTAGTTGTTTTACGAGTTCCCAACTCGTTGTTTTCCAGGATCACAATGAACCCAGTTGATTTTCAGATGAATCAACCGAAACTTTAACCTTTGCTAGATTAAACCCAATCCAGCAACTTCCAATCAAGGCTTGGAAGTGCCTTTGCAAGATATAACAATAAGAATGACCACAGCAGCAAGGAGTCCAACCAAAGGATGTGCTGTGACAAAAAATACAGCCTCAAAAATAAAAAGATAAAACTCTAATGAACAAGGTTGAAGTTGACGAAGATGAAGGTTGCTGATGAAGATGATGAAGCCTCAATGCAGAGCAGCAACTTCTCTTGATGTAGTTGACGAGAGATGACTGGATTTCCTCACAAGGAAGAAGAACTTGAAGATTCAAAGTGAGGATGATTGCTGTGTAAACTTCTCTCTTATAAAAATGTTCTTTTTCTTGTATTCTTGTATTCTTCCCTTCTTGTCTTGATTTTTGAGGTTCCCTCCAATATATATCCCAGCTCAAAAAGAAAATTTGAAATCAAATTCTAGCTGTTCTGACAGATTTCTTTCTGTTAGAGGAAAAAGACAAAATTTGTTTGCAGGAAAAAACTTGCCGTTTTAGAGCTGCCAGCGAAGCAGGGGTCGACTTATTCATTCAGGGGTCGAACTCACGTGATGCAAGAGTCGACTCATGACAAATAGGGGTCGACTCATGAGTGTGTCTCTGGCGGTAAAATTCAAGATAGAACAATTCAAAATTTCTGCTTCACAAGGGTCGACTCATGTAGCTCAAGAGTCGACTCTTCATGAATAAGAGTTAGCTCAAGAGTCAACTCTTCATGAACAAGAGTCGACTCAAAACTTTCCCCACTGTAGCAGCTCGAAATTACTGTAGCAGCTCGAAATTACTGTAGCAACTCGGCAGGGACAGTGGTCAAACTTCAACTTGGTTCAAAAGGGATTCACGAGGGGATGATGAGCTAATACACTATTCAAGGGTGATAAGTGCTAAATAATGCATAAATTAATCTATTTTACATAGCATATATTATTATTTTATACACATATTCTAAATTTAAACATAAGAAGATGTGTTACCCTCATCATTGCATTTTAATAAATTAATTCGAGTTTGATTTAATTATTAATTGAGCCTAATGAATGCAGGTCAAGTCAAACTCAATTGGGTGATACCTAAATCCCATCAATTTCTTTCCTTTTCTTTACATGTTATCCCTGATTTTCTCCACGTGTCCAAACTTTCTAATTTGGACATCCTGAGTTCACGCATCTTTTTCCTTGCTCCACATTGAATCCCACGTCCACGTCTCCTCCTCATCTGCGGATGAACTCTGTTGCGTCACATCTCCAACCGTTCATCCCGCAGCCAGCAACAACCTTTTACATGATTCCTCCCGAACTTGCCAGCCACGCATCTCCCTTCCCAGCTCCCCTTCATTCACGACATTCATCTAGAATCGAGTATAGACCGAATCCCTTATTTCTCCATGTCCTCTTCCCGTTCCCTCCCGAGCTTCACGGCATCCAAATAGAGCCAAATCCTCCACAGGATCCATGGGATAAGCTCGCGTTCCATCCTCTTTCCGGCTTGATCCCATGGAATCTCCCAATGTCCAAAACTCTCCTCCCCAGCGATCCAACCTTCCATCGTCCGAACAAAGGCCACGTCTTCTTCCGGATTTCCCCCAGCATTCTGGATATTTTGAAGTCCCACATGAGATTCCTTCTTCCAGATCGGTCTCACATTCGTAATCATCCTTATCCTTTCTGCGTTCAAAGCTCTAGCTTATCTCCCCTTCAAGCTGTTTCACAGCTCCAAGTCCAAACTTCCCAGCAGTACCAACATCTTCCCAGATTTTCTTCCATTCGTGTTCGGATATGCCCATCCACACCATCCCCTGTTACCGGCCCGAATCAAGCCAACCTCTTCAGCATCCTTTCACGTTCATGGATCCAAACCTGCCTTGCATCCTTATCCCAATGTCCGGATCAGATCTTGCTATTGGGAATTGTATCCTAAATGTCAATCGTCCGGCATGTTGATGATTGAATTTTGTAAATAAATGAATAAATAATAAAGTGTTATTCTGGGCATTATTCATCATTTCATTGTACATCCTCAAATGAACTTTTATATGATGAATTTCTTAGGAATTGTTTTATGATAAAGGAGGATTTATCCTCAAGTCCTTAAAACTGTTCGCGATCAAATAATATGCTATTACTAGAACGACAGCATTACGAGATAGGTCGTTGTGTGACATATACATTGGTTGTCCTCTTAACCAAGGAGTGTGGAGACACTGATATGTCACACAGATAAGTGTAGGAGTACATTTTACTGAACGTGACCAATTCTGGAACGCTCTACTGTCAAGAGATGTTCCGAGTGGATATGGGTATAAGTTTGGCCCTCTACCTGAGACGCAAACCTGTGACTAGCAAGCAACTCACTGTACTTTGGTACCCGGACTACCTGAATTTCTAATTTAGTGACGGAAGGTCACTGGGTACAGTCAAGTACTGCGTAGTCAATTGTGAGTCAATATGGAATTGACCCCTGCTTGGAAACAGGAGATAATGTCTTATGTTCAATTTAGCAAAACCTTGGTCTGGATAATCCTGTGAGGAGTCACAGGATTTCTAATAAGTTGATTCACATCATGGATGCACTTATTATAGAGTTGACAGAACTCTGAAGTCATCCTGGCATTTAGGAATCATAGGGATAAATTATACTGGTAACCATAGTCCAAGTGTTCTTGAATGTTGTTTTGCAATCATTCGACCCTATCCGGACGTCGGTGAAAGAGTAGATGCCCTATAAGCCAATCATTTGATGGGTTTTCTCTTCGTAATCCTCCAATCATGTACTTTGACACTCGATATATATCAATAAGGCATTTGTGTTTCATCATTTGCTGCTTATCTATTTTATTATTGGATGATGAACCCCCATAAATTAGGGACCATTGGTTTTAGGGTTATGATGAGATCCATACCAGTGAGACCTAAAATTTCTAAAATCTTAATTTAGAATATTCCCAGTCAAATTGGTATATTTAGTCGGGGATCAATATTACTGGAAAGACTGGCACATCTTATGTATGCTCGATGTAGAGGGTGATTGATCTCACAATCACTTGTGTGAGACACTAATACAAAGATGTGGGTGCTCATTAGATGAATGAGTTCACTGAAATGACCAGCCATAAGAACATCTTAGGGATTCTTACTTAATTGTCAAAAGATGGTTCTCATAGTGGGAGTTGTGCAAGTGATCCTTAGACCTGAGATCACTATGGTACCTTGTGCACTTGAACCTATATTTTGGTTTACCCTCATTCATGACATTGCGTTGTGTACGGGGTATTCTGGATATGGTGAATTTTGTATGAAGGTTGTGAGTAGGTCAACAAGGAATCTATCACTTCTAGTAAGAGAAGGTAACATCCTACTTACTCTAATCTTATGATGATTCAAGAAGCCTTTGATCAAAGCAAAATGAAAATTAGAAAGAGTTTCTAATGCTTCAATGTTTGAACTATTATATAAAAGATTGAGAGAGACATGAATAAGTGATTGAGTTTGATATTAATTCATACTCATGCACTTATTTAGGATGTAGTATGACTGAGGGATTGAATTGCACGGTAACTTGCCACTGAAGGGTATGTTTGGATTTGTCCAATACATTCCTCATCTTCCGGTAGATATGATACATTGCTAGATGTCAATCTTGTCTTGTGGGTGATCAGATCAAAGAGTTTGATTAGATCAAAGCATCAGAATGGTTCTGATTGCTAGTCAGGTTTAGCACTAAATTGAACCTAAATTGGATTAGAGGTATTCTAATCAGGTTAGGTCAACTTGCACCTGCACCTACTACTGCTAAGATAAGGAACCCAATGGGTCACACACAAGGAAATTGATCAAGGGTATAATTGGATTAGATCATGTTTGCAAGATGAACATGCTAGCACGCATTGCAAACCCTAGCTCCCGATTCAAATTAAATTTGAATCTAATTCTTAGATTAAGTTGATCTAATATGATTAGATCATGACCTAATATGGGTTAGCCAAGAGTTGGAACCAATTTAGCTTTAATTAGATATAATTTGATTAGATTTAATGTTTTCTTTAAGTTGGTTAAACCCAATTGGATTGGGTTTGATAGGGCCTTCACTTCTTGACCATTGGATCGCTCCTGGATGAAGGATCTGGTCCACTGGTTGGCGCCTTCATCTGGACCATTGGATGGCTACCTGGATGAAGGATCTGGTCCACTGGTTGGCGCTTTATTCTGGACCACTAGATGGCTCTCTGGATGAAAGATCTGGACTGTTGCTCAGCGCCTAAATCTGGACCACTGGATGGCTCTCTGAATAAAAGATCTGGACCGTTGCTCAGCGCTGAATCTGGACCATCGGTGATGGCATCTTGCTTCTGGACCATTGGATAGAACCCTGGATGATGATGCCTTGATCTGGACCATTAGATGGTGCCTAGATCTGCACCATTGGCTTTGGTTCACTGCATTTGGGCCCTTGGATCATCAGGATTTAAGAGGAAGATGTGAGAAAAGAAGTTATACACCCTTCTCCTTACACCCCATCATGATGGGATGCCTCTCTTGGCACATGCCTCATCATGATGAGGTGTGTGGATGGGATGCATCCCTCCATCTCTTATAAATAAGGAGGCGCCCTGGGGTTCTAAAGATCATCCAAGAAAAAGCTTCTCTTCTCTCTCCCTTGTCCCTTCTTTCTTACAAGCCTCTCTTTTGTGCTAACCCAAGACAAGAGGGTCTTCTTTAGGACAAAAAGGCTAGTGAATGTTTTAGATGTAGAAAGGAAGAAGGAAGTGAAGGAAAATCAACCAATTAAATCCTTTGGAAGGATTGAACAATTAGAATCAAGTTTTGGTGGAGCTAGAGTCTTGAACCATTCTTGTGTGGATCAACATTGGAGGATGAACATTTGGGCACCTTAGGACATCTTCAGACATATTGGATATAGCGTGATAGGTATTCTTCTACACCAAGATTATATTTTCTACATTATTTGGTTATACTATTAAGGTGATCTTGACTAATTAGGATTTCATATAATGGGTTTTATAAGAAAATTTTATAATCCCCGTATCTTCCGCTGTGCCCTAGGGCACTGGGACACCTAACAGTGGTATCAGAGCCACCCTTAATCAGTTTAACCAAATGATAATACATGCTATTATCTTGATGCTATGAGATAGTTAGGTTTGTTTGTATGCATGATTAGTTTATGCTATGAGATAGTGTTATATTCATATTGTAGCATAGTATAATTGCTAGTGTTAAATTATAAAATATGCAATGAGACCAATATAGTAGTATGAAAACTTTGGGCTGACCCATTCTGGAACAATCGACTCTGTTGGTGTTTAGGAAGGAAGCCACAGCTGGTTACTTAATTAGAATCTCACTCTCTGAGTGAGGGGTGCCTCCCACCTGCTTTTCTGGCCAATTATTTGATTATCCTTTATGGTTGAGCTTAATGTTAGTAAGATACTACTATTTGAAAGCCCTCACTAAATTCATAATTAAGTCGTAGTGTTAATTACTTTAAGCTGAGCCATTCTGAATCAATTGACTGAGTTGGTGTTTAGGAAAGAGGCTACAGGTGGTTATTTAATTAGGACCTTACTAAGTAAGGAGAGCCTCCCATCTGCTTACCTGGCCAACTATTTGATTGACCTCCATGAAAAAGCTAATTACTGATATAACACTATAAAGGTTCTTCCTTCATGCTTAGATATTATTATGGTCAATATCTACGCTAGCTTGTTGTGATTCCCACAAGGCTAGTATTAGGGATTGATATTGTAATATCTTGGTGCATATGATGCATATGGCATATTTTAATATGTTGCCTTGTTGTGATTCCCACAAGGGCAGCATTACTTAAATATGACTGTATAAAAATGAAGGGTTTGACTTAACTAGACACAATAGTTTGTTGTGATTCCCACAAGACTATATGTGTGCTAGAGGACAGAATAAAGTTGGGAATTGCATGGGATGCAATTGGAAAGAGTTTCCTACCTTTGAACTTATAAGGGCTTGTTGTGATTCCACAAGGTCTTTTATAAGGAATTTGGATCTCAACCCCACTAAGAAAATTAGTATTTTCTCGTTCATCATACTTGAGGGTTATGATATTCGATAAAAATAGTGGAAGTAACAATTAGATAAAAGTCCTTGTCTGATTGAATACATGTCATCATGATTGGTCTGCTTATATTAGTGTTCTTTGTAATTATAGATTAATTCTGCATAAATGGCATCTTCACTCTCACTTAGAGGTATCTTAGATACAAACAAATTGACTGGTCCCAACTATGTGGACTGGTTGAGGAATTAAAAGATTGTTCTCAAAAGAAAAACTTTCCTACATTCTTGAAACCTCTGACCTAGGATCAGCAGGCGAAGATGCAACTGAGGAGGAATTGGCCACATATCGTATGTAGAAAAATGACAGTTTGACTGTCAAATGTATCATGCTTGCTTCTATGAATAATGAATTGCAGAAGCAGCATGATAGCATGGATACTCACTCCATACTCCTTAACTTAAAGGAGTTAATATGGTGAGCAGAGAAGAACTGCTAGATATGAGATGTCTAAGCAGTTGTTCCGTGCTAGAATGATCAAAGGATCGTCTGTGCAAGACCACTGTTTAAAGGTATAGACTTGATCACTCGATTAAGTCAACTTGGCTTTGCTATGGACAGTGAGCTCAGTCAGAATTTGATCCTGCAATCACTACCCGACTCATTCTCGCAGTTTGTCGTGAATTATCACATAAACAAACTGAATTCCTTCCTACCTGAGCTTCTAAATATGTTGAAAACAGCAGAGTCTCACATCAAGAAGGACAAGGGTCCGATCCTTCTTGTTGGTGAGAGCTCAAAGAAGAAGTCGGGCAACAAGGGTTCAAAGAAAAAACTAAACCCTAAGAGTCGCATCAAAAAGAAGAAGGAAAAGAAAATCTCTGGACCTGGTACCTGTTTCCACTGCGGCAAGACGGGACATTGGAAAAGAAACTGCAAGAGCTTTCTTGCAAGTGTGAAGCCTGATGCAAGTGTTGCATCAAAAGGTATGTTTTTATTACATACCAATATGACATTAAGTTCTTCTGATTCTAATTCATGGGTATTGGATACCGGTTGTGGTTCTCACATATGCAAATCTTTGCATGGACTGTAAAAAATTAGAAGTCTTAAGAAAGGTGACTTCGAGCTATATAGCGCTGGAGGAGAATCCATCCAGGCTGAAGCTGTTGGCACCTACATACTGGAGCTACCCTCCGAAAAGTTCTTGAAGCTAGAAGACTGTTATTTTATGCCAAAAATCATTAGAAATGTAATATCAATTCTTTGTTGCTTAAGAAAGGATTCGAAATAAATGGAAAGAGCAATGGTTGCTCTATTTCTTTATCTAATGAGTATTATTATCATGGCACTATGGAAAATGGTCTTTTAGTATTATGTCTTAATAATGTTATGTTTTATATTGGCAAAGATAATAAAAGAAAAAAGAGAATATTAATAATACCCTCCTCTGGCATTACCGATTAGGTCATATTAGTGAGACAAGGTTACACAAGTTGTATAAAGATAAATTCTTTGACCTTTATGATTTTGAATCATTAGGGAATTTGTGAATCTTGTCTTATGGGTAAAATGACCAAGTCTCCATTTCTCAGGAAATGGAGAAAGAGCAAGTGAGTTGTTAGAACTCGTACACATTGATATGTGCGGTCCTATATCAACTCCAGCTAGAGGTGGATACTCTTACTTCATCATATTTACTGATGACTTATCAAGTTCGGTTTTGTGTATCTAATGAAACATAAATTCGAAGCCTTTGATAAATTTAAAGAGTATCAAAGTATGGTCGAAAAACAAACTGGAAAGTGTATTAAAATCTTTCGATCTGATCGAGGAGAAGAATACCTTTCTAGTAAATTTTTAGACTATCTTAAATTAAAGGGTATACTCTCTGAATGGACACCTCCATATATGCCACAATTAAATGGTGTAGCTGAAAGGAGGAATCATACCTTATTAAATATGGTACGGTCCATGATGTGCTTCACAAATCTTCCAATTTTCTTCTGGAGACATGCTCTAGAAACAGCTGCATTAGTATTAAATAGAGTACCATCTAAGTCTGTATCTAGCACTCCATATGAGATATGGAAAGGAAGAAACCTATCTTAAGTATCTTAAGATATTGGGTTGTCATGCTTATATCAAAAGAAATTTTGGACATAAGCTAAGTGCTAAATCGGACAAATGTATATTTGTAGGTTATCCTAAAGATAGTTTAGGATATATCTTCTATGATCCTACCGAACAAAAGGTATTTATTGCTAGGCATGCCACTTTCTTGGAAAAAGAGTTTTTCTTAGAAAAAGGCAAGGATAGAAGAATTGAACTCGATGAAGTTCAAGACCTACAAGGTGAGACACATAATAATCCTCAACCAGATGTACCCATGGAAGAGGTACAGCCACTACACACTACTCCTTTCTGAAGGTCAGAAAGAGTGCAAAATGCACTTGAGAGGTATGGATTTATCATTAAGAATGATGAAGCCCACATCGTTGATAACGATGACCCTCTGACCTGTTCAGAAGCTGTCAAGAGTAGGGACTCTAACAGATGGCTGGATGCCATGAAATCCGAGATAGATTCTATGTATACAAACCAAGTGTGGACTTTTGGTTGATGCACCTGAGGGAGTGATTCCAATAGGGTGCAAATGGGTATACAAGAAGAAGATAGGAGCTGATGGCTAAGTAGAAACCTACAAGGCCAGGCTAGTGGCAAAAGGTTTCACGCAAAAATAAGGTATTGATTATGATGAAACTTTTTCGCCAGTAGCTATGCTCAAATCTATTCGGATTATGCTTGCTATAGCTGCATACTATGATTATGAGATCTGGCAGATGGATGTCAAAACCGCCTTCCTTAATGGTTACCTTGAGGAAGAGGTTTATATGACACAGCCAGAGGAATTTATCTCAAGAGGGAGAGCAAATCAAGTATGTAGGCTTAAGAAATCCATTTATGGATTAAAGCAAGCATCTAGGAGTTGGAACATCCATTTTGACATGATAGTCAAAGAGTTTGGCTTCATTAAAAATATAGATAAACCTTGTGTGTACAAGAAGACTAGTGGGAGTGTTATTGTCTTCTTGATATTATATGTGGACGATATATTTGTCATTGGAAATGATGTTCCAACGATGCAATCGGTCAAGACTTGGCTATCAAAGAAATTTTTCATGAAAGACTTGGGTGAAGCATCCTATATACTTGGTATAAAGACCTATAGAGATAGATCTAAAAGGATGCTAGGTTTGTCCCAGTCTAGGTACATAGATAATGTGCTGAAAAGGTTCAACATGGATGGAAGTAAGAAAGGTTTCTTACCCATAGGACATGGCATGCAACTCTCTAGGAAGATGTCTCCTAAGACATCTGAAGAGAGGAATAGAATGAGTTCTATTCTCTATGCTTTGGCAGCAGGGTCGATCATGTATGCTATGTTATATACCAGGCCTGATGTAGCTTATGCCTTGGGTATGGTAAGTAGATTTCAGGCAGATCCCGGAGAGGATCATTGGAAAATTGTGAAAAGCATTCTCAAATACTTGAGAAGGACTAGAGATGTTTTTCTGATTTATGGAGGATCAGAATTGGAAACTAAAAGGCTATTCAGATTCTAGCTTTCAATCTGATCCAGATGATAGCAAGTCAATCTATGGATATATCTTCACTTTGAATGGTGGAGCTGTGAGTTGGAAGAGTTTCAAACAGCAAACTGTAGCTGACTCAACTACTAAGGCAGAATATATAGCTGTTAGTGAAGCTGCTAAGGAAGCAGTCTGGATGAAGAAGTTCATCACAGAGTTGGGTATAGTTCCTAAGATTGCCGGACCAGTCCCATTTATTGCGATAACACTGGAGCTGTTGCACAGGCCAAGGAACCAAGGTCTTATCATATATCCAAGCACATTTTGAGATGCTTTTACCTTGTTCGAGAGATAATCGAAAGACAAGACGTCAAAATTGAACGAGTAGACACAAAGAACAATATAGCAGACCCATTTACTAAAGCTCTACCACAGCAGCAATTCAATCGTCACCTCGATTGTATGCGGTTAAAATATAAGGGCGATTGGCTTTAGTGCAAGTGGGAGATTGAAAGAGTAGATGTCCTATAAGCCAATCATTTGATGGGTTTATCTTTGTAATCCTCCAAATTATGTATTTTGACACTCGATATATATCAATAAAGGCATTGTGTTTTATCATTTGCTGCTTATCTGTTTTATTATTGGATGATGAACCCCATAAATTAGGACATTGGTTTTAGGGTTATGATGAGATCATACCAGTGAGACCTAAAATCCTAAAATCCTAATTTAGAATATTCCCAGTCAAATTGATATATTGAGTCGGGGATCAATATTACTGGAAAAACTGGCACATCTTATGTATGTTCGATGTAGAGGGTGATTGATCTCACAATCACTTGTGTGAGACACTAATACAAAGATGTGGGTACTCATTAGAGGAATGAGTTCACTGAAATGACCAGCCATGAGAACATCTTATGGATTCTTACTTAATTGTCAAAAGATGGTTCTCATAGTGGGAGTTGTGCAAGTGATCCTTAGACCTGATATCACCATGGTACCTTGTGCACTTGAACCTATATTTTGGTTTACCCTCATTTACGACATTGCATTGTGTACGGGGTATTCTGGATATGGTGAATTTTGTACGAAGGTTGTGAGTAGGTCAACAAGGAATCAGTCACTTCTAGTAAGAGAAGGTAACATCCTACTTACTCTAATCATATGATGATTCAAGAAGCCTTTGATCAAAGCAAAATAAAAATTAGAAAGAGTTTCTAATATTTCATTGTTTGAATTATCATATAAAAGATTGAGATAGATATGAATAAGTGATTGAATTTGATATTGATCCATACTCATGCGCTTATTCAGGATGTAGTATGACTGAGGGATTGAATTGCACGGTAACTTGCCACTGAAGGGTATGTTTAGATTGTCCAATACATTTTTCATCTTCTGGGTAGATATGATACGTTGCTAGACGTCAATCTTGTCTTGTGGCTTGATCAGATCAAAGAGTTTGATTAGATCAAAGCATCAGAAAGGTTCTGATTGCTAAGTCAGGTTTAGCACTAAATTGAACCTAAATTGGATTAGAGGTATTCTAATCAGGTTAGGTCAATTTGCACCTGCACCTACTGCTGGCTAAGATAAGGAACCCAATGGGTCACACACAAGGGAATTGATCAAGGTTCTAATTAGATTAGATCATGTTTGCAAGATGAACATGCTAGCACGTGTTGCAAACCCTAGTTTTTGATTCAAATTTAATTCAAATCTGATTCTTAGATTAGGTTGATCTAATATGATTAGATCATGACCTAATATGGGTTAGCCAAGAGTTGGAACCCACTTGGCTTTAATTAGACATGATTTGATTAGGTTTAATATTTCTTTAAGTTGGATAAACCCAATTGGATTGGATTTGATTGGGCCTTCACTTCTTGACCATTGGATCGCTCCCTGGATGAAGGATCTGGTCCACTAGTTGGCACCTTCATCTGGACCATTGGATGGCTTCCTGGATGAAGGATCTGGTCCACTAGTTGGCGCTTTATTCTGGACCACTAGATGGCTCTCTGGATGAAAGATCTGGACTGTTGGTCAGCGCCTAAATCTGGACCACTGGATGGCTCTCTGAATAAAAGATCTGGACCGTTGCTCAGCGCCTGAATTTGGACCATCGGTGATGGCATCTTGCTTATAGACCATTGGATGGAACTCTGGATGATGATGCCTTGATCTGGACCATTAGATGGCGCCTAGTTGTGGACCATTGGCTTTGGTTCACTGCATTTGTGCTCTTGGATTATCAGGATTTAAGAGGAAGACGTGAGAAAGAATTTGATACACCCTTCTCCTTATCACCCCATCATGATGGGATGCCTCTCTTGGCACATGCCTCATCATGATGAGGTGTATGGATGGGATGCATCCCTTTATGATGCATCCCTTCTCCTCTTATAAATAAGGAGGCGCCCTGGGGTTCTAAAGATCATCCAAGAAAAAGCCTCTCCTTCTCTCTCCCTTATCCCTTCTTTCTTACAAGCCTCTCTCTTTTGTCCTAACCCAAGACAAGAGGGTCTTCTTTAGGACAAAAAGGCTAGTGAATATTTTAGAGGTAGAAAGGAAGAAGGAAGTGAAGAAAAATCAGCCAATTAAATCTTTTGGAAGGATTGAACAATTAGAATCATGTTTTGGTGGAGCTAGAGTCTTGAACTCATTCCTGTGTGGATCAACATTGGAGGGTGAACATTTGGGCACCTTAGGACATCTTCAGACATATTGGATATAGCGTGATAGGTATTCTTCTATACCAAGATTATATTTTTTACATTATTTGGTTATATTATTAAGGTGATCTTGGCTTATTAGGGTTTCATATAATGGGTTTTATAAGAAAATTTTATAATACCGTATCTTCCGCTGTGCCCTAAGGCACTGGAAAACCTAACATTCGGGTACCACTGCTAGATGATCATTTCGATAAGTACAAGAAGTTGTTCTTGTGCTACCGACTTAGGTTGATCAAATGGCTGATTGATGATTAAGAATCATTCAGGGGTAATTTGGTCAATTTGATTGACAAATTATCCTAAGTAAAAGTTGCATTAAAATAATTAATGAATTATTGAAGGGTTAATTAGTAATTGTATTACTAATAAATTCAATTTGATTGACTTATTGGACTTTAATTAAACTAAATTGAATTAGATTCAATTTGGGCTAAATTAAGGTTTGACCTAATTCGATCGGGTTCGACCCGAGCCAATTGGGCATAACCTAATTGATCGAACTTGACCCAATTGGATTGGAATTGACTGAAGTCAATTAAGAGTCCTTATTTGATGAGGATTAAGAGTCCAAATAATCAAAATTTATTATGGAGAAGAATTCCTAAAATTTAGGACCCTAGCTTTCTTTCTTGGAGAAGAAAGACACCTCATCATTATCCCTAAAAGCAGTGGTGCCTATACTCTTTATTTTTAGCCAATTTTTGGCATGAGGAAAGAGGAGGCATGGGGCTATTTTTTAGAAAAATATGGCGCCTCAAATCTTTCTAAAATGATAGGAATCAAATCCCTAATTTGTAGGGACTACATGATGCATCAAGCAGGGTGGCGTGCAGCTGAAGTTTGGGGTGCAATAACCTCCTGATTTTTAGGGATTCATGCATAAGATTAAAAGAGAATTTGTTCATCTCTTAGCTTCCAATTCATCAGAATTTTTTGGGAATTTTATCAGCCAAATTCGTTTGCCAAAAGAGGTGTGAGGCATGGGGGGTCTTTTGGCTATAAAAGGACCCCCACACATAGGGTTTGTAAAGATGGTCTTTAGAAAGGGTTCTAAATTCTGAAAAATTTCTGAGAGCCAGCCATCTTCTCTCCTCCTCCTTCTCCTTCATCTTTATCCTTCATCCTCTCGAAGAAGAATCAAAAATTGAGTGCTTCGAGGGAGAAAAGTTCAGCCACTACAGCACCTCTGCACGAGCTAGCACTCCTGCAGTTGTGGATCTTCCTATAGCTTCGTGTGGACTATCCGTAGAGGCCGTACACGTGTGCGGTCTACAAGGTGATCAAGGCATCATCAAAATTCTTAAAGCAAAAAGGTATAAGATCTGATCTCATTAAAAATTAAAATTAGAAATCAACTAGGTTGCTGAAATTCTGCATGACTACATCTTAGACATAGAATCATGCCTACTTGTTTAGGATAAATGTTTAAAGTTCTGGATCTATTTTTGTTGTAGAGATATGATCTCTAGCATGCATAGGAATTAAATAGTTTAATTCATGCTTCCGATATAAAATTTTTAAAAATATATGCATGCGACCACCAGGGTTTCCAACAGTGGTATCAAAGCCATAGGTTCAAAGTAGTTTAAACATTTATGCCTAAAACAAGTTTTCTAATCCTAGTAGTCAAGTAATCTGATTGGAATGATCACCAGGCCATCCAGTCATAGGAGAAAGAAGGGTTCATAACCCTTTTTTGCCATTCAATGGGATCTCTTATGGCATGTAGGGGTGCCACTGTGATTCAATCCTTGAAGATGAACCACAAAAGGAAGATTAATAGTAGTTTTAATCTTTGTAATTAAATCTAAAATCATGAATATGTTTAGATCAGATTTAAAAGAGATTTATGATTGATTTAGTTACTATTTTTACATGATTAATTAGATCTGAAAAATAGAATGCATGTGATGCATGAGATCTAGGTAAATTCATGTTGATATACATGTGATATAAAGAACATGAATAAATCTGAAATCATAAACTTGTTTAGATTAGATCTAAATAAAATTTATAATTCATTTATTTTCTGATTTTGTATGATAAATCAAATCTGAAAATAAATGCATATGATGTATGTTGTTTAAGTTAATTCATATGAGTTTGTATATGTGATATATGGACATAAATCATCTAAGATTTAAACATGAATTAAATCTGAATTTTAACATGATTAATTACAAATCTTAGATCTAAAAAATAAGTTTTAAGAATTGAAACTTTGTAGTTAGTATGCAATTAAGAATAATGCAATGATCTGAATTTTCATAAACTTACACTTAATTAAGAATTAAGTGATGATGAAAACCTAGATCTAGAATTGTGAACTCAATTCAATGACATTGCATAATTCATGGGGCATTTGGGTTAGCTCAAATCAAGTTCTTAAGATTAGGTTAGACCTAGGGTTAGAATCAAACATGGTCCAATTAGAGTTAATTGATCAAATCTAATTAAGTAGTAACTAGATTAGGTCAAGGAAACTCTAGATCAAATACAATAGTTGTAGATTGATCAATTCCATGTCTTTGATCAGACCAAGATGAAACTTGATTTAGGCTCCGTGGTTGAGTCTGAGTCATTAGGATGGTCAAAATCAAAATTGATTAACCAATCGGTGTCTAAGGTAAGTTTGGCAGACTCGACCGGTGGTTTCTAATTGGGAGCTACTCGTGTTAGATGTATGCCCTAGAAGCCAATCTGGTTGACACATTGTTAATTCTAGGGACATAATTTTGTACTTGACTATTTATTATTGAATAAATAAAAGGCATCTTTTCATTCATATTAATTATGTGTCTATGAATCGTCCAAGAAATTAATAAGATGATGATGCATATTCTCAAGAGTTGAGAATTTGAGCCATGTATCATTGATGATTAATTTCTAAATGCTCCTGATCAATGGATCATCACGAGGACGGTGATCGATCCGATCAGTGCACAGATCACTTTCCTTCTGGATGGACGAGACTTGAGTCCACAGTGTAGGGACACTGAAGTGATAGTGCAGGTGCTTGTTAGAGAACAAGGGTACTGAGCGTGACCAAGACAAGAAGTTACTTGGACGTCTATCCACTCGTCAGTGACTTGCTTGATGTTGCAGTAGTATGACTGGTCCTTTGACCTGCGGTGCTTCGGCTACTCACAGTGAGGTTATTGTAGTTTGACTACACGTATACATGGTCTCTAGTCATATGGGTCCTTGTAGTGTAGATTGGCTGCAGTAAGTTCACTGTAGGAGTAGGGTATGCACTTACATGGAATCTATCGACCTTGATAGAAGAGGAGTGATCCTATGTGATTTGTTAGACTGAGTTCTAAGACCTTGGCCAGGGCAGTAATATAAAGTGGAGAAAGAGTTTTCCACTAACGAACTCGAGTCAAATAAATCTTGACATATGACAGACGAAGGGGTTTGACGAGTTATCCATGACCTCCGTCCTGTAGGGATCCACGATAGAAGGACTGTATCACATGATAACTGCACCTAGAGGTTCATCATTCTATTTTGCTGGGTAGCCACTACATGCTGCTAGGTGTCACTGGTGGATGGTGGGACTCATAGAGATTATCTCGATGATCGATAAGCCCTAATGAGTAGAGTTGGAATCATTCCGACCCATTGAAAGAAGTTTTCAATGATATTGTGATAGAGATCACAATATATCTCACTACCAGTCAGAGTAGAACCTATGGGATCACACACACTAGAGGCATTGACCGATCCGATGGTTGAATCATGATTAGGAATCACAAGTAATCAATTCGATTGATAATAAGCTGAAGAAGGAACAAAGAGAATTAATTAATTAGACTTAAAACAAGAGTCCTACTTGGAGTAGGATTCCTAGAGTCCTAATTGGATTAGGACTAGGAATCCTACTTGGACTGAGATTCCTACTTGGACTGGGATTCCTACTTGGACTGGGAATCCTATTTGGAGTAGGACTGGGATTCCTACTTGGAGTAGGATTCCTACAATCCTAATTAGATTAGGAGTTTTGAATTAAATTTGGATTCCTACCTGGAGTAGGATTCCTAGAGTCCTAATCGGATTAGGACTTCGAATTCAAATTAGAGTCCTAATTGGATTAGGACTAGAATTAAACAAGTCCTAATTGGATTAGGATTTCTTAAGTCCTAATTAATTATTAATCTAATGAATCAACATGAATCCTAATTGGATTAGGATTGAAGAGTTCAATTGAGTCATGGTTCATTCAAGTTCTAATTGGATTAGGACTAGCATAGATTGAACCCAATTGATTCATGATTTGGACTAAACCAAATAGGAGCCCTAGATGCCTTTATAAGGCTTTGAAAGGAGGTGCCCTAATGATAAGTGAAGCCCTCCTCCTCTCCATCACGTGGCCACCCTCCTCTCCTCTTTTTTCAGCCACCAACAACAAAGGGAAGTAAAGGATCTTGGTGGCCTCCTTCTTCCTCCACCGTTTGGTTCCAACGCAAGGAAGAAAAAGAAGGCTGTAGGGCTTCGTTCCTCTTCTTCTCTTCATCCTTCTTCTTCCTCCTCCCAAGCACAATCAAGGATTGATTGAAAGGGAGGATATCAGCCATCAAAGTTATCTCTGCAAGGGAGCTAGCACCCCGGGGAGATAGAAAGCTTGGATCGGTTTTCTGCTTCGTGTGGATACCCGTAGAGGCCGGGCACTTGAACGGCTTCAAGCGAACCTTTATCCTAAACCACGATCATCAGTTTGCGGTGATCATCTACCCGCACAAAGGTGAAGATCTGATCTTCTAATGTTATTTAAAAGTTTTTAATCCTTATCTATCTACGAACGGTTTTTAAACAACGTTCATGCGATGAACGGTTGATCCCGCACATGCCTCTTCCGCTGCATCTGAAATTTTTGAATTTCAGCGGCATGATCGGGGTTTTCTAACAGTGGTATCAGAGCTTAGGCTTCGTAGATTAAGGTAAGTATTAATTATTAATAGGCTTATTAGATCTGAAAATTGAAAGATTATGCATGCTGAAAATTTTCTGCATGCAGATTTTTCTAGGGTGCTGATTTTTGCATGCTGATTTTTATGTGATAAAAAGATGATTCTAATTGAATTGTTAATGGGATTACAAAGTTTAGAATCATGATTAGCATGATCAGCAACCTATGTCATAAGATAATCAATTAGTTTTCAGATCTGAAAATTATAATTGCTACATGTGGTGATGATCATAGGATTCAAACCCTTTTGGTATCAAATGTAAAGACCTGCGATGTGATCTGCAATGTCATGTAATTTTTCAGATGCTTGCATGCATCTTATTTGATGTTTTGAGAGGCCTGTGTGCCTCCTAAAAGGAAAATGTAATTTATTTTTATTTTTATTTTATATCTGGTTGTATTTCTGTGATGTGATGTACGTCAACGATCAAGTCGAAGACAAGGCATGAGATGAACAGGGGTCTAAGCGGTTGATGGCGATTGGATCAAGAGTTGGTCAAGGATCGAATCAAGGAGGCTTGGAACCAATTCAAGAGTTGAAGACCAGTTGATCGATTGACGTGCATGTGCTTGTAATACGACCTATCTAGAATCCATGATCATCACCTATTTAAAGTTTAGCTTTAATTATTGCTGCGATTATAACTGCCTGCAATGTGCCGTTTGCATGTGATGTGAATGAGAGTCGGGTAGATAGGTTTACATGTGATATAGCAAACCCAATTGAGACCTAAATTAAAACCTCCTCAATCAAGTCGAGAGTGAACCGACATGAGCAAGTCATATTAGATTAATTGATCTAATTGGTGTCTAGGAAAGCATGAAAGGTGGTTACTTAATTAGGACCTTACTCTCTGAGTAAGGGGAGCCTCCCACCTGCTTACCTGGCCAATTGTTCGATTACCTCTTATGAAGAGCTCAAGTTGCAAACACTAAGACCTGATTAACCAATATTAAGTCAATAGGTCTTCCACTGTAGTAGAGCTGCTAAGGCCTTTCTGATGTTGATTTGTCTCGGCTGGATACAGTGGTCAAGTTGCATCGGGGGGCTGGACCTCTCTATAGACATGAGATGTTGTAGGGTAAAGGTGGGGTTGGGCACCAATAACTGTTAGGTGAGGACCCAATGATGACTTTATTCCTACGGTTATACGGTGGGTCTGACTTAATTAAGAAATGGGACCAATAACTGTTAGGTGAGGTCTTCATGGCTTAGAGACCAAGTAGCACTGCAACATGCTTGAGAAGCATTGTACAAGAGTTGTACATTCATCAATTTATGTGTCACCAATAACTGTTAGGTGAGGTGGCATGTAAATCGGTGGGACCGCAGTACCCACTAGAAACCCTAATCGTGTGGGATTTCCGTTTTCCTACCAGGGGAGTGTGAGGAATTCGAGAAAGTAGTGGGAGTTACATTTGTTCTAAAAGACCTTAGAACAGATTAGGATCAAGTACAAAAGTCTAACTAGAATCTTTACTCTCTGAGGATTATAAAATCAGCTTCTAGACTCTTAACTCATATCCTATAGAACAACCGTTTGACCAAACCCAATTATAAAGATTGGCTCAGCAAATTTCAAAAATAATTTTGAATTGTGAGAAATTTGGGTATATGCTAGACCATGGAATCCCCATGATACCAATCCGTCCGATCACTGATCAGCGTAAGACGCTTGTTAAGTGGACGAACAATGACAATAAAGTTAGGTGCTGCACAATGGCATCCATGTCCAATGCATTACAATGCCAGCATGAGAACATGAAGACTGCCAGGGACATATTAAATCACCTGCAAGAGTTGTATGGTGATCAGAGTCACGCAGCTCGGTTTGAAGTGTCCAAGAGGCTCTTCAAAGCCAAGATGCACGATGGGCAGTATGTCCATGATCATGGTTTGACCATGATAAAGAACTTAGAGAAGCTTGAGAAGCTTGGCATGACCATGCACAAGGAATTGCAAACGGATTTGATCCCGCAATCCCTTCCAGCTTCATATGAATAGTTTATAGTAAACTACCATATGAACAAGGTTGTATGCACTAAAATAGAATTGTTAAATAAATTGGTAACTACCTTAGGGACCTTGAAGAAGTTCAAGGGGCATCGTTTTCGCTGTCAAGTTGGTTTCTACTTTCAAGAGAGAGTCTATTTGGAAGAAGAAGAAGCCTGCGACGAAGCAGTAAGAAAGTTCCAAGAAAAAGGCCAATTGCAAGGAAAAGTGTTTCCATTGCATCATGGACAGCCATTGGAAGAGGAACTGTCCTACATACATGGGAAGCATAAAGAATATGAAGGGTGACAGACCTTCAGAAGGTATGTCAGATATGCTCAGGATACTTAGGACTGTTACCTATTGCTAGCAGAAATTTAATTTCTGTATTTTATTTAGCACAGAAAGATTTTTATTTATTTGAAAAATTAAATTGATTCAACATGGTTTTAAGATTGACAGTCTCTATCACATACATATGAATGTATCTGTGAATATATCTGAGCAAACAGTGAATACCATAGGATCTAATAGATCCAAAAATGAGATAAATCTAAAGTATTTAAGGCACCTCAGGCTTGGCCATATAGGAGAAGACAGAATAAACAAATTGGAGAAACATGAGCTTTTGGGCTCATTGACTTTCGAGTCATATTTGATTTGTGAATTCTGCCTTCAAGGAAAGATGGCCAAATTATCCTTTGTAGGACATAGGGAGGTCCACTGAAATACTTACTCTAGTACACACTGATATGTGTGGCCCATTCGATGTGCAGGCTAGGGATTGTATTTTTTTACTTCATTTTACCGATGATTACTCACGGTATGGATATGTGTATGAGACACAAATATGAAACTTTTGAAAGGTTCAAAGAGTTTAAATATGAAGTAGAAAAATATATAGAAAAACTCACTAAGGTTCTTCGATCAGATCGAAGAGGTAAATACCTTAGTGGAGAGTTCCGTGATTATCTCAAGGAGAATGGTATAGTTTTATAATGGACTCCTCCTGGTACACCTCAGTTCAACGGAGTGTCAGAGAGGAGGAATCGGACTCTATTGGATATGGTCCGATCCATGATGAGCTTCACTGATTTACCTTTGTTTCTTTAGATAGATGCCCTATTTTCAGCTATTTACTTGTTGAATAGAGTTCCCTCTAAAACCGTTCCTACCACACCGTATGAGATATAGCATGGTAAGAAACCAAGTCTTGGTCATCTCAAGATTTGGGGATGTCCGGCCCACGTCAAGAGACTACAGGCGGACAAACTAGAGGCTAGGACCATAAGTGCTCGTTTTATATGATATCCTAAAGAGTCATTAGGATACAATTTTTACGTCTCAGAGGATCACAATGTGTTTGTGAGCCATCACGCCATCTTCTTGGAAAAACAGTTTATCCTTGATAGAGGCAGTGGGAGGAAAATTGAGCTTGAAGAGAAAGTCTCTGAAAAGCAACGAGTCATGGATCCTATCGAACCCATTCATACAGAGCCAGTACACGATGTCCCTCAACCACCTTGCAGATCTAGTAGGATCTCCCATCCTCCCGATAGATACTTAGATATGCTAGAAGAGGATACCGAGGAAATGTTCCTAGTGGGAGATAGGGATCACACGCAAGATCCCAAAAACTACGACGAGGCGATATCTGATATCGATTCCGAGAAATGGTTGGAAGCTATGAAGTCAGAGTTAGACTCCATGCATTCCAACCAAGTCTGGACCTTAGTAGATCCACCAGAAGGTATTGTACCTATTGGATGCAAATGGATCTACAAAAGGAAGATAGGTTCGGATGGAGAGGTAGAGACCTATAAGGCAAAGCTTGTGGCGAAAGGGTATAGTCAGCGCGAGGGCATTGACTATCAGGAGACCTTTTCACCTGTAGCCATGCTGAAATCCATCCGAACATTGCTTGCCATTGCAGCATTTCATGATTATGAAACCTGGCAGATGGATGTGAAAACAGCTTTCCTGAATGGATATCTTGATGAAGACATCTATATGGAACAGCCTTTGGGTTTCACTTCCAGTGATGGAGATCACAAGGTCTGCAAGCTGCAAAAGTCCATCTATGGACTAAAGCAAGCATCTCGGAGTTGGAACACTCGTTTCGATGACGCAATCAAAATGTTTGATTTCATCAAAAACGAAGAGGAACCGTGTGTTTACAAAAGGGTTAGTGGGAGCGCTGTCGTATTTCTCGTACTGTACGTGGACGACATCCTACTGATAGGGAATGATATTCCCATGCTAACCTCGGTCAAGGTCAGGTTGTCAAAAAGGTTCTCCATGAAAGACCTTGGGGAAGCATTCTATATTTTGGGAATAAAGGTCTATAGAGATAGATCTAAAAGGATGCTTGGCCTATCACAGAAGATGTACATAGAGGAAGTACTGAAAAGGTTCAGCATGGAAAACTCTAAAAGGGGTCTCTTACCCCTAAGGCATGGAATTAATCTCTCCAAGAAGATGTGCCCCAACACATCTGAAGAGATTCAACGCATGAGCAAGATCCCCTATGCATCAGCAATAGGGAGCCTCATGTATGCCATGCTATGTACATGACTTGATATAGTACATGCTTTGAGTGTCACGAGCATATGTCAATCAGATCCAGGCAAAAAGCACTGGATAGTTGTGAAGAACAGTCTTAAGTACTTGAGAAGAACTAAGGACATGTTCTTGGTCTTTGGGAGAAGATCAGAGTTGAAGGTAGAAGGATGCACACATATTGATGATAGAAAGTCTACATCAAGATATGTGCAATGGTGGTTCAGTAATTTGGAAGAGTTCCAAACAACCAATCATTATAGATTCTACCTTAGAAGCTGAATGTTAAGCCGTATCTAAGGGTGCAGTGAAAACCTTCTAGTTAAAAGTTCATTGCAGAGTTAGGTGTAATGTCATTAGATGTCATAACACTTTACTGCGATAACATTGGCACCATAGCACTAGCTATGGAGCCAAGGTCTCATCAGAAGTCCAAGCACATAGAGCGGCGCTTCCACCTCATACGCGACTATATTGAGAAGAAATATGTAGAGGTGCAGAGAGTAGACTCCGCGGATAACATGGCAGACCCGTTCACTAAGCAGCTAAGTCAGCAAAAGACTGAAGCCCACCTTGAGAAGATGGGGCTTAGATATATGACTGATTGGCTTTAGTGCAAGTGGGAGATTGTTAGATGTATGCCCTAGAAGCCAATCTGGTTGATACATTGTTAATTCTAGGGACATAATTTTGTACTTGACTATTTATTATTGAATAAATAAAAGGCATCTTTTCATTCATATTAATTATGTGTCTATGAATTGTCGAAGAAATTAATAAGATGATGATGCATATTCTCAAGAGTTGAGAATTTGAGCCATGTATCATTGGTGATTAATTTCTAAATGCTCCTGATCAATGGATCATCATGCGGACGGTGATCGATCCGATCAGTGCACAGATCACTTTCCTTCTGGATGGACGAGACTTGAGTCCACAGTGTAGGGACACTGAAGTGATAGTGCAGGTGCTTGTTAGAGAACAAGGGTACTGAGCATGACCAAGACAAGAAGTTACTTGGACGTCTATCCACTCGTCAGTGACTTGCTTGATGTTGCAGTAGTATGACCGGTCCTTTGACCTGCGGTGCTTCGGCTACTCACAGTGAGGTTATTGTAGTTTGACTACACGTATACATGGTCTCTAGTCATATGGGTCCTTGTAGTGTAGATTGGCTGCAGTAAGTTCACTTTAGGAGTAGGGTATGCACTTACATGGAATCTATCGACCTTGATAGAAGAGGAGTGATCCTATGTGATTTGTTAGACTGAGTTCTAAGACCTTGGCCAGGGCAGTAATATAAAGTGGAGAAAGAGTTTTCCACTAACGAACTCGAGTCAAATAAATCTTGACATATGACAGACGAAGGGGTTTGACGAGTTATCCATGACCTCCGTCCTGTAGGGATCCACGATAGAAGGACTGTATCACATGATAACTACACCTAGAGGTTCATCATTCTATTCTGCTGGGTAGCCACTACATGCTGCTAGGTGTCACTGGTGGATGGTGGGACTCATAGAGATTATCTCAATGATCGATAAGCCCTAATGAGTAGAGTTGGAATCGTTCCGACCCATTGAAAGGAGTTTTCAATGATATTGTGATAGAGATCACAATATATCTCACTACCAGTCAGAGTAGAACCTATGGGGTCACACACACTAGAGGCATTGACCGATCCGATGGTTGAATCGTGATTAGGAATCACAAGTAATCAATTCGATTGATAATAAGCTGAAGAAGGAACAAAGAGAATTAATTAATTAGACTTAAAACAAGAGTCCTACTTGGAGTAGGATTCCTAGAGTTCTAATTGGATTAGGACTAGAAATCCTACTTGGACTGAGATTCCTACTTGGACTGGGATTCCTACTTGGACTGGAAATCCTATTTGGAGTAGGACTGGGATTCCTACTTGGAGTAGGATTCCTACAATCCTAATTAGATTAGGAGTTTTGAATTAAATTTGGATTCCTACATGGAGTAGGATTCCTAGAGTCCTAATCGGATTAGGACTTCGAATTCAAATTAGAGTCCTAATTGGATTAGGACTAGAATTAAACAAGTCCTAATTGGATTAGAATTTCTTAAGTCCTAATTAATTATTAATCTAATGAATCAACATGACTCCTAATTGGATTAGGATTGAAGAGTTCAATTGAGTCATGGTTCATTCAAGTTCTTATTGGATTAGGACTAGCATAGATTGAACCCAATTGATTCATGATTTGGACTAAACCAAATAGGAGCCCTAGATGCCTTTATAAGGCTTTGAAAGGAGGTGCCCTAATGATAAGTGAAGCCCTCCTCCTCTCCATCACGTGGCCACCCTCCTCTCCTCTTTTTTCAGCCACCAACAACAAAGGGAAGTAAAGGATCTTGGTGGCCTCCTTCTTCCTCCACCGTTTGGTTCCAACGCAAGGAAGAAAAAGAAGGCTGTAGGGCTTCGTTCCTCTTCTTCTCTTCATCCTTCTTCTTCCTCCTCCCAAGCACAATCAAGGATTGATTGAAAGGGAGGATATCAGCCATCAAAGTTATCTCTGCAAGGGAGCTAGCACCCCGGGGAGATAGAAAGCTTGGATCGGTTTTCTGCTTCGTGTGGATACCCGTAGAGGCCGGGCACTTGAACGGCTTCAAGCGAACCTTTATCCTAAACCACGATCATCAGTTTGCGGTGATCATCTACCCACACAAAGGTGAAGATCTGATCTTCTAATGTTATTTAAAAGTTTTTAATCCTTATCTATCTACGAACGGTTTTTAAACAACGTTCATGCGATGAACGGTTGATCCCGCACATGCCTCTTCCGCTGCATCTGAAATTTTTGAATTTCATCGGCATGATCGGGGTTTTCTAACAACTCGCACTGATGCGTCTTTGTCGAGTTAATGGCATATCCTTTCCACCGATCTCACTTACCTGGCCGATTTGGTCAATCATTTTTGATTGGATCATTTAATGATTCGAGTTAACCCATGCCTGTAAGAAAAATCAATTTGACTGATTTAGATGCCTCCTTAACCGGTTTGAATCTAATTCTTTATAATCTGACTTGGTGAAGTCAGTGAGAGAATTTAGGTTAACCGGATCTTCATATCTATCCTAATTTAATTCTCTAAAATTATTAGGTCCTTAAAATGAAATAGTTATAGGGATAACTAGGTCATAGCCTCCCATTAAGTTAGATGATAATGAGTCTAATGTTTCGATAATCATTGGAGGCGCCACACGCCTGGTGCTTATCGGGCATTGAAATTGTCATTTGATATATGATGAGTCGAGTGTACCTTCAATAGGTAGTCAGGTGAGCCGAGCAACACTCGGGCTTGGTCATCTATTAGTTGATTATACGGAACCCTATCATTTAATGGTTGGACCTAACCAGAATCTTCGGTGGAGGCGCCACATGTCTGCCAAAGAGACTGAGGCAAAATTATCACTAGAAATTGTTTGGTGAAACAATTGGTTCAGAACCTACCAATAGGTGCATATGGGTTAGCCGAGCCACACTCGGGCCCATATACGATCAATTGGGTTCTACTGCTCACTAAAGATTTAAGTGTAATTCTTCGAATTTGAGGTAGAGGCTACAAATTTGTATAAAATAGTGGAAGGACCTTTAGACTAAAGTCCAAGTCTTTAGGGATTGTCAATTCATATACTGATAGCCAATTTTCTTTTTATGCAGAAATGGCTACTAGGTTGTCACTTCGTTCATTGTTGGATAATGACAAGTTGACTGGACCCAATTTCAATAACTGGCTTAGGAAACTTAAGATTGTGCTAGAGCATGAACGGATCCTTTATGTGATAACGGATCCAGCACCTGAGCAGCCTGCTGGTAATGTACGAGGTACGATCAGAGAAACTTATCAGAAGTAGCTCAATGACCGTATCACTGTCCGATGCATTATGCTTGCTGCAATGAGCGACGAGTTCAGTCGCCGGTTCGAGATTGCCCAGCCCGAAGAAATTGTTCAAGTGTTGAACAAATCTTTTGGCACTCCCGACGACGTTGAAAGGCATAAGACTAGTTGTGCTATTTTCAGCGCACGGATTAAGGATGGGGCATTAGTGACTGATCATGTATTATACATGATTGAGTTGATCGAGCGCCTGAGCACTCTCGGTTTTTTTCTTCATGATCAATTGGGAAAAGATGCTATATTGAACTCTCTTCCTGGTTCGTACTGCCCATTTCTCACCAATTTTCGTATGACGAAACCGGTAGTAAATTATCACCAATTGTTGGGTTTACTACAAACTTTTGAGAAGGATCACCAACTCCTACAAGTGTCGGTGAATTTAGTGGGAGGTTCGTCCAAGGGTCGTGGTCCCTTTAAGAAAGGGAAGAAGAAAAACAAAAATCAAAAGAAAAAGGTGCATCGTGCTGAGCAAAGTCAGACTAAGAAGAAGAAGGCTGATCAGAGTAAGGCAGAGTGCTTCTACTGTAAGAAGCAAGGGCATTGGAAGAGGAACTATCCTCAGTACATTGTCTCTCTTGACCCGAACAGGCCAAAGAAAAAGATGCAATCAGTTGCACATTAAGGTACTTATATGATAACACCTTGTAATTTCTCAATATGTGATAATTGAACCTGGGTATTGGATACCGAAAGTCCTTTTAATATTTGTAATTCGTTGCAGGGACTATAGGTCAGTGAGAGATTTGAAGAAAGCGAAAGATTCCTAAATATTGGAGATGGAAGATCAGTTCCAAAGGTTCCTAAATATTGGAGATGGAAGATCAGTTCCAGTTCTAGCTTTAGGGATTCTGAAACTTGTATTCAATTCTCAAATAATAGTCTTAAGTGACTGTCACTTTTGTCCTTCTTTTCTATTGAATGTAATTTCTATAGGCCTTTTGGCCATGAACGGTTATGAGATTTCAATAAAAAGAAATTACTGTGATATCATTATGAATGGTGTTACTGTAATGCATGGATAATTGAGTAATGGGATTTACATATTATCACTGTTAGGGTTTCCCAGTGCCCTAGGGCGCAGCGGAAGATACGGGATTATAAAATTTTCTTATAAAACCCATTATATGAAACCCTAATAAGCCAAGATCGCCTTAATAGTATAACCAAATAATGTAGAAAATATAATCTTGGTATAGAAGAATACCTATCACGCTATATCCAATATATCTGAAGATGTCCTAAGGTGCCCAAATGTTCACCCTCCGATGTTGATCCACACAGGAATGGGTTCAAGACTCTAGCTCCACCAAAACTTGATTCTAATTGTTCAATCCTTCCAAAGAATTTAATTGGCTGATTTTCCTTCACTTCCTTCTTCCTTTCTACCTCTAAAACATTCACTAGCCTTTTTGTCCTAAAGAAGACCCTCTTGTCTTGGGTTAGGACAAAAGAGAGAGGCTTGTAAGAAAGAAGGGATAAGGGAGAGAGAAGGAGAGGCTTTTTCTTGGATGATCTTTAGAACCCCAAGGCACCTCCTTATTTATAAGAGATGGAGGGATGCATCATAAAGGGATGCATCCCATCCACACACCTCATCATGATGAGGCATGTGCCAAGAGATGCATCCCATCATGATGGGGTGCTAAGGAGAAGGGTGTATCAACTTCTTTCTCACATCTCCCTCTTAAATCCTGATGATCCAAGGGCCCAAATGCAGTGAACCAAAGCCAATGGTCCAAATCTAGGCGCCATCTAATGGTCCAGATCAGGGCATCATCATCCAGGGTGCCATCCAATGGTCCAGAAGCAAGATGCCATCACCGATGGTCCAGATTCAGGCGCTGAGCAACGGTCCAGATCTTTCATCCAGAGAGCCATCCAGTGGTCCAGATTCAGGCGCTGAGCAACGGTCCAGATCTTTCATCCAGAGAGCCATCCAGTGGTCCAGATTCAGGCGCTAACCAGTGGACCAGATCCTTCATCCAGGAAGCCATCCAATGGTCCAGATGAAGGCGCCAACCAGTGGACCAGATCCTTCATCCAGGAAGCGATCCAATGGTCCAGAAGTGAAGGCCCTATCAAACCCAATCCAATTGGGTTTAACCAACTTAAAGAAAACATTAAACCTAATCAAATCAGGTCTAATTAAAGCCAAATGGGTTTCAACTCTTGGCTAACCCATATTAGGTCATGATCTAATCATATTAGATCAACCTAATCTAAGAATCATATTCGAATTTAATTTGAATCAGGAGCTAGGGTTTGCAACACGTGCTAGCATGTTCATCTTGCAAACATGATCTAATCCAATTAGACCCTTGATCAATTCCCTTGTGTGTGACCCATTGGGTTCCTTATCTTAGCCAGCAGTAGGTGCAGGTGCAAGTTGACCTAACCTGATTAGAATACCTCTAATCCAATTTAGGTTCAATTTAGTGCTAAACCTGACTTAGCAATCAGAACCTTTCTGATGCTTTGATCTAATCAAACTCTTTGATCCGATCAACCCACAAGACATGATTGATGTCTAGCAATGTATCATGTCTACCCAGAAGATGAGGAATGTATTGGACAAATCCAAACATACCCTTCAGTGGAAAGTTACTGTGCAATTCAATCCCTCAGTCATACTACATCCTGAATAAGTGCTCGAGTATGGATCAATATCAAACTCAATCACTTATTCATGTCTCTCTCAATCTTTTATATGATAATTCAAACAATGAAACATTAGAAACTCTTTCTAATATTCATTTTGCTTTGATCAAAGGCTTCTTGAATCATCATAAGATTAGAGTAAGTAGGATGTTACCTTCTCTTACTAGAAGTGACTGATTCCTTGTTGACCTACTCACAACCTTCGTACAAAATCCACCATATCCAGAATACCCCGTACACAACACAATGTCGTGAATGAGGGTAAACTAAAACATAGCTTCAAGTGCACAAGGTACCATAGTGATCTCAGGTCTAAGGATCACTTGCACAACTCCCACTATGAGAACCATCTTTTGATAATTAAGTAAGAATCCATAAGATGTTCTCATGGCTGGTCATTTCAGTGAACTCATTCCTCTAATGAGCACCCACATCTTTGTATTAGTGTCTCACACAAGTGATTGTGAGATCAATCACCCTCTACATTGAGCATACATAAGATGTGCCAGTCTTTCCGGTAATATTGATCCCCGACTCAATATACCAATTTAACTGGAAATATTCTAAATTAGGATTTTAAGATTTTAGGTCTCACTGGTATGATCTCATCATAACCCTAAAACCAATGTCCTAATTTATGGGGTTCATCATCCAATAATAAAATAGATAAGCAGCAAATGATGAAACACAATGCCTTTATTGATATATATCGAGTGTCAAAGTACATGATTTGGAGGATTACAAAAAGAAACCCATCAAATGATTGGCTTATAGGGCATCTACTCTTTCAATCTCCCACTTGCACTAAAGCCAATCGCCCTTATATTTTAACCCCATGCAATCGAGGTGACGATTGAATTGCTGCTGTGGTAGAGCTTTAGTAAATGGGTCTGCTATATTGTTCTTTGTGTCTACTCGTTCAATCTTGACGTCTTGTCTTTCGATTATCTCTCGAACAAGGTGGAAGCGTCTCAAAATGTGCTTGGATCTATGATGAGACCTTGGTTCCTTAGCCTGTGCAACTGCTCCAGTGTTATCGCAATAAACTGGGACTGGTCCGGCAATCTCAGGAACTACACCCAGCTCTGTGATGAACTTCTTCATCCAGACTGCTTCCTTAGTAGCTTCACTAACAGCTATGTATTCTGCCTCAGTAGTTGAGTCAGCTACAGTTTGCTGTTTGGAACTTTTCTAACTCACAGCTCCACCATTCAAAGTGAAGATATATCCAGAGATTGACTTGCTATCATCTGGATCAGATTGAAAGCTAGAATCTGAATAGCCTTCTAGTTTCAATTCTGATCCTCCATAAATCAGAAAAACATCTCTAGTCCTTCTCAAGTATTTGAGAATGCTTTTCACAATTTTCCAATGATCCTCCCCGGGATCTGCCTGAAATCTACTTACCATACCCAAGGCATAAGCTACATCAGGCCTGGTACATAACATAGCATACATGATCGACCCTACTGCCGAAGCATAGGGAATAGAACTCATTCTATTCCTCTCTTCAGATGTCTTAGGAGACATCTTCCTAGAGAGTTGTATGCCATGTCCTATGGGTAAGAAACCTTTCTTACTTCCATCCATGTTGAACCTCTTCAGCACATTATCAATGTACCTAGACTGGGACAAACCTAGCATCCTTTTAGATCTATCTCTATAGATCCTTATACCAAGTATATAGGATGCTTCACCCAAGTCTTTCATGAAAAATTTCTTTGATAGCCAAGTCTTGACCGATTGCATCATTGGAACATCATTTCCAATGATCAATATATCGTCCACATATAATATCAAGAAAACAATAGCACTCCCACTAGTCTTCTTGTACACACAAGGTTCATCTATATTTTTAATGAAGCCAAACTCTTTGACTATCATGTCAAAATGGATGTTCCAACTTCTAGATGCCTGCTTTAATCCATAAATGGATTTCTTAAGCCTACATACTTGATTTGCTCTCCCTCTTGAGACAAATCCCTCTGGCTGTGTCATATAGACCTCTTCCTCTAGGTGACCATTAAGAAAGGCGGTTTTGACATCCATCTGCCATATCTCATAATCATAGTATGCAGCTATAGCAAGCATAATCCGAATAGATTTGAGCATAGCTACTGGCGAAAAGGTTTCATCATAATCAATGCCTTGTTTTTGCCTGAAACCTTTTGCCACTAGCCTGGCCTTGTAGGTTTCTACTTGGCCATCAGCTCCTATCTTCTTCTTGTATACCCATTTGCACCCTATTGGAATCACTCCCTCAGGTGCATCAACCAAAGTCCACACTTGGTTTGTATACATAGAATCTATCTCGGATTTCATGGCGTCCAACCATTTGTCAGAGTCCCTACTCTTGACAGCTTCCGAATAGGTCAGAGGGTCATCGTTATCAATGATGTGGGCTTCATCATTCTCAATGATAAATCCATACCTCTCAGGTGCATTTCGCACTCTTTCTGACCTTCGAAAAGGAGTAGTGTGTAGTGGTTGTACCTCTTTCATGGGTACATCTGGTTGAGAATTATTATGTGTCTCACCTTGTAGGTCTTGAACTTCATCAAGTTCAATTTTTCTATCCTTGCCCTTTTCTAAAAAAAACTCTTGTTTCAAGAAAGTGGCATGCCTAGCAACAAATACCTTTTGTTCGGTAGGATTATAGAAGATATATCCTAAACTGTCTTTAGGATAACCTACAAATATACATTTGTCCGATCTAGCACTTAGCTTATGTCCAAAATTTCTTTTGACATAAGCATGACAACCCCATATCTTAAGATACTTAAGATTAGGTTTCTTTCCTTTCCATATCTCATATGGAGTGCTAGATACAGACTTAGATGGTACTCTATTTAATACTAATGCAGCAGTTTCTAGGGCATGTCCCCAAAAAAAAATTGGAAGATTTGTGAAGCACATCATGGACCGTACCATATCTAATAAGGTACGATTTCTTCTTTCAGCTACACCATTTAATTGTGGCGTATATAGAGATGTCCATTCAGAGAGTATACCCTTTAATTTAAGATAGTCTAAAAATTCACTAGAAAGGTATTCTCCTCCTCGATCAGATCGAAGGATTTTAATACACTTTCCAGTTTGTTTTTCGACCATACTTTGATACTCTTTAAATTTATCAAAGGCTTCAGATTTATGTTTCATTAGATACACAAAACCGAACCTTGATAAGTCATCAGTAAATGTGATGAAGTAGGAGTATCCATCTCTAGCTTGAGTTGACATAGGACCGCACACATCAGTGTGTACGAGTTCTAACAACTCACTTGCCCTTTCTCCATGTCCCGAGAATAGAGACTTGGTCATTTTACCCATAAGACAAGATTCACAAGTTCCTAATGATTCAAAATCATAAGGGTCAAAGAATTTATCTTTATACAACTTATGTAACCTTGTCTCACTAATATGACCTAATCGGTAATGCCAGAGGAGGGTATTATTAATATTTTCTCTTTTTCTTTTATTATCTTTGCCAATATGAAACATAACATTATTAAGACATAATACTAAAATACCATTTTCCATAGGGCCATGACAATAATACTCATTAGATAAAGAAATAGAGCAACCATTGCTCTTTCTATTTATTTCGAATCCTTTCTTAAGCAACAAAGAAATTGAAATTACATTTCTAATGATTTTTGGCATAAAATAACAGTCTTCTAGCTTCAAGAACTTTTCGGAGGGTAGCTCCAGTATGTAGGTGCCAACAGCTTCAGCCTGGATGGATTCTCCTCCAGCGCCATATAGCTCGTAGTCACCTTTCTTCAGTCTTCTAATTTTCTGCAGTCCATGCAAAGATTTGCATATGTGAGAACCACAACCGGTATACAATACCCATGAATTAGAATCAGAAGAACTTAATGTCATATTGGCATGTAATAAAAACATATCTTTTGATCCAACACTTACATCAGGCTTCACACTTGCAAGAAAGCTCTTGCAGTTCCTTTTCCAATGCCCTGTCTTGCCACAGTGGAAACAGGTACCGGGTCCAGAGATTTTCTTTTCCTTCTTCTTTTTGATGTGACTCTTAGGGTTTAGTTTTTTCTTTGAACTCTTATTGCCCGACTTCTTCTTTGAGCTCTCACCAACAAGAAGGATCGGACCCTTGTCCTTCTTGATGTGAGACTCTGCTGTTTTCAGCATATTTAGAAGCTCAGGCAGGGAGGAATTCAATTTGTTCATGTGATAATTCACAACAAACTGCGAGAATGAGTCGGGTAGTGATTGCAGGATCAAATCCTGACTGAGCTCACTGTCCATAGCAAAACCAAGTTGACTTAATCGAGTGATTAAGTCTATAACCTTTAAATAGTGGTCTTGCACAGACGATCCCTCGATCATTCTAGCACGGAACAACTGTTTAGATATCTCATATCTAGCAGTTCTGCTCTGCTCACCATATAACTCCTTTAAGTTAAGGAGTATGGAGTGAGTATCCATGCTATCATGCTGCCTCTGCAATTCATTATTTATAGAAGCAAGCATGATACATTTAACAGTCAAACTGTCATTTTTCCACATACGATATGTGGCCAATTCCTCCTCAGTTGCATCTTTCCCTGCTGACCCTAGGTCAGGGGTTTCAAGAATGTAGGAAAGTTTTTCTTGTGTGAGAACAATCTTTAAATTTCTCAACCAATCCACATAGTTGGGACCAGTCAATTTGTTTGTATCTAAGATACCTCTAAGTGAGAGTGAAGATGCCATTTTTGCAGAATTAATTTATAATTACAGAGAACACTAATATAAGCAGACCAATCATGATGACATGTATTCAATCAGACAAGGACTTTTATCTAATTGTTACTCCCACTATTTTTATCGAATATCATAACCCTCAAGTATGATGAACGAGAAAATACTAATTTTCTTAGTGGGGTTGAGATCCAAATTCCTTATAAAAGACCTTGTGGGAATCACAACAAGCCCTTATAAGTTCAAAGGTAGGAAACTCTTTCCAATTGCATCCCATGCAATTTCCAACTTTATTCTGTCCTCTAGCACACATATAGTCTTGTGGAAATCACAACAAACTATTGTGTCTAGTTAAGTCAAACCCTTCATTTTTATACAGTCATATTTGAATAATGCTGCCCTTGTGGGAATCACAACAAGGCAACATATTAAAATATGCCATATGCATCATATGCACCAAGATATTACAATATCAATCCCTAATACTAGCCTTGTGGGAATCACAACAAGCTAGCGTAGATATTGACATAATATATCTAAGCAAGAAGGAAGGACCTTTATAGTGTTATATCAGCAATTAGCTTTTCCATGGAGGTCAATCAAATAGTTGGCCAGGTAAGCAGATGGGAGGCTCTCCTTACTTAGTAAGGTCCTAATTAAATAACCACCTGTAGCCTCTTTCCTAGACACCAACTTAGTCAATTGATTCAGAATGGCTCAGCTTAAAACAATTAACACTACGACTTAATTATGAATTTAGTGAGGACTTTCAAATAGTAGTATCTTACTAACATTAAGCTCAACCATAAAGGACAATCAAATAATTGGCCAGGAAAGCAGGTGGGAGGCACCCCTCACTCAGAGAGTGAGGTCCTAATTAAGTAACCACCTGTGGCTTCCTTCCTAGACACCAACTGAGTCGAATGTTCTAGAATGGGTCAGCCCAAAGTTTTCATACTACTATATTGGTCTCATTGCACATTCTATAATTTAGTACTAGCAATTATACTGTGCTACAACATGAGTATAATACTATCTCATAGCATAAACTAATCATGCATACAAACAACCTAGCTATCTCATAGCATCAAGATAATAGCATGTATTATCATTTGGTTAAACTGATTAAGGGTGGCTCTGATACCACTGTTAGGGTTTCCCAGTGCCCTAAGGCGCAGCGGAAGATACGGGATTATAAAATTTTCTTATAAAACCCATTATATGAAACCCTAATAAGCCAAGATCGCCTTAATAGTATAACCAAATAATGTAGAAAATATAATCTTGGTATAGAAGAATACCTATCACGCTATATCCAATATATCTGAAGATGTCCTAAGGTGCCCAAATGTTCACCCTCCGATGTTGATCCACACAGGAATGGGTTCAAGACTCTAGCTCCACCAAAACTTGATTCTAATTGTTCAATCCTTCCAAAGGATTTAATTGGCTGATTTTTCTTCACTTCCTTCTTCCTTTCTACCTCTAAAACATTCACTAGCCTTTTTGTCCTAAAGAAGACCCTCTTGTCTTGGGTTAGGACAAAAGAGAGAGGCTTGTAAGAAAGAAGGGATAAGGGAGAGAGAAGGAGAGGCTTTTTCTTGGATGATCTTTAGAACCCCAAGGCACCTCCTTATTTATAAGAGATGGAGGGATGCATCATAAAGGGATGCATCCCATCCACACACCTCATCATGATGAGGCATGTGCCAAGAGATGCATCCCATCATGATGGGGTGCTAAGGAGAAGGGTGTATCAACTTCTTTCTCACATCTCCCTCTTAAATCCTGATGATCCAAGGGCCCAAATGCAGTGAACCAAAGCCAATGGTACAAATCTAGGCGCCATCTAATGGTCCAGATCAGGGCATCATCATCCAGGGTGCCATCCAATGGTCCAGAGGCAAGATGCCATCACCGATGGTCCAGATTCAGGCGCTGAGCAACGGTCCAGATCTTTCATCCAGAGAGCCATCCAGTGGTCCAGATTCAGGCGCTGAGCAACGGTCCAGATCTTTCATCCAGAGAGCCATCCAGTGGTCCAGATTCAGGCACTAACTAGTGGACCAGATCCTTCATCCAGGAAGCCATCCAATGGTCCAGATGAAGGCGCCAACCAGTGGACCAGATCCTTCATCCAGGAAGCGATCCAATGGTCCAGAAGTGAAGGCCCTATCAAACCCAATCCAATTGGGTTTAACCAATTTAAAGAAAACATTAAACCTAATCAAATCAGGTCTAATTAAAGCCAAATGGGTTTCAACTCTTGGCTAACCCATATTAGGTCATGATCTAATCATATTCGAATTTAATTTGAATCAGGAGCTAGGGTTTGCAACACGTGCTAGCATGTTCATCTTGCAAACATGATCTAATCCAATTAGACCCTTGATCAATTTCCTTGTGTGTGACCCATTGGGTTCCTTATCTTAGCCAGCTGTAGGTGCAGGTGCAAGTTGACCTAACCTGATTAGAATACCTCTAATACAATTTAGGTTCAATTTAGTGCTAAACCTGACTTAGCAATCAGAACCTTTCTGATGCTTTGATCTAATCAAACTCTTTGATCCGATCAACCCACAAGACATGATTGACGTCTAGCAACGTATCATGTCTACCCGGAAGATGAGGAATGTATTGGACAAATCCAAACATACCCTTCAGTGAAAAGTTACTGTGCAATTCAATCCCTCAGTCATACTACATCCTGAATAAGTGCTCGAGTATGGATCAATATCAAACTCAATCACTTATTCATGTCTCTCTCAATCTTTTATATGATAATTCAAACAATGAAACATTAGAAACTCTTTCTAATATTCATTTTGCTTTGATCAAAGGCTTCTTGAATCATCATAAGATTAGAGTAAGTAGGATGTTACCTTCTCTTACTAGAAGTGACTGATTCCTTGTTGACCTACTCACAACCTTCGTACAAAATCCACCATATCCAGAATACCCCGTACACAACGCAATGTCGTGAATGAGGGTAAACCAAAACATAGCTTCAAGTGCACAAGGTACCATGGTGATCTCAGGTCTAAGGATCACTTGCACAACTCCCACTATGAGAACCATCTTTTAATAATTAAGTAAGAATCCATAAGATGTTCTCATGGCTGGTCATTTCAGTGAACTCATTCCTCTAATGAGCACCCACATCTTTGTATTAGTGTCTCACACAAGTGATTGTGAGATCAATCACCCTCTACATTGAGCATACATAAGATGTGCCAGTCTTTTCGGTAATATTGATCCCCGACTCAATATACCAATTTGACTGGAAATATTCTAAATTAGGATTTTAGGATTTTAGGTCTCACTGGTATGATCTCATCATAACCCTAAAACCAATGTCCTAATTTATGGGGTTCATCATCCAATAATAAAATAGATAAGCAGCAAATGATGAAACACAATGCCTTTATTGATATATATCGAGTGTCAAAGTACATGATTTGGAGGATTACAAAGAGAAACCCATCAAATGATTGGCTTATAGGGCATCTACTCTTTCAATCACAGCCTGTTCATGTAATGTACAAGTCCAATAAGCGCTCTAGAATAGATAATGTCATGGATGTCTACCTTGAGCATCATAGGCTAGGTCATATTAACAAGAATAGGATGAACAGGTTAAATAAAGAGAAAATCCTCAATGTTAATGATTGTGAATCATTAACAACCTGTGAATCATGCCTTCTTGGTAAGATGACCAAGTCACCTTTTACTGAAAAAGATGAACGAGCCAATGACTTATTGACCCTAGTACATTCTGATGTAAGTGGGCCAATGAGTACAAATGCTAGAGGCGGATATGCATATTTCATTACTTTCACAGACGACCTTTCGAGGTATGGTTATGTCTATTTAATGAGACATAAATCTGAAGCATTTGAAATGTTCAAATTGTATACCCTCCAGGACTGTGGGGGCCCGTTGGGGTAAAACCTGGCCGGAACCTTCCCGTTGGGGGGGCTATGTTGTGGGAGGGGGGAGGGGGCCTTGAATTTAGTCCCACATCGGCTAGAGCGGAAAGGTTCCGTGCCTTATAATGAGAAGGGCGAAGCCTTTTCCTCACGAGGGCCCTTTTGTGGGACAAAACCGTGAGGGCAATCCCCCCGTCAGCGCTAGACGCGCGGGCCGGAAACGTCTCCCTCCGTCAGCGCTGGACGCGCGGACCGGAGTGCCCAAAGCGGACAATACCTCATGGGGGACGCGGTCTCTTTCTGCTCAGCTCGGTTGGGACTAAGGCTGTTGCCGGGGTGAAAATCCCGCAATAGTAGTGAAGTAGAAAAACAAATTGGAAAGAGTATTAAAACTCTTCGATCAGATTGAGGGGATGAATATCTTTCCAATGGGTTTTTGACATATCTGGAAGAGAATGAGATTCTTTCCCAATGGACTCCTCCTAGTACACCGCAGTATAACGACATGTCAGAAAAGGAGAAATCAAACTCTATTAGATATGGTTCGATCCATGATGGGGTTTGCTGATCTGCCCATATCCTTTTGGGCTTATGTACTTGAGTCAGCTTGTTATATACTTAATAAGGTTCTAAGTAAATCTATGAATAAAACACCACATGAAATGTGGACGGGACGAAAATCGGTACTCTCTCACCGTAGAGTTTGGGGGTGTCCGGCGTACGTCTAACGTTTGAAGACAGACAAACTTGAACTCAAGTCTGACAAATATTTCTTTGTCGGTTACCCTAAAGAAACTAAAGGATATTATTTCTGCCTTGCTGAACAACAAAAGTTGTTCGTAAGCAATGGAGTTGTTTTCTTAGAGAAAGACTTCCTTAGTGAAGGAACTAATAGCTCTAATGTTGAACTTAGAAAAGTTCAACATGTAGAAGATCCGACACCATCCACTGAACTAATTGAGTCAGATTTGATTACATCAGATCCAGAACCCATCTTAGATGCACCATTAAAGCGATCAGGTAGAGTACCACATCAGCCGGACAGATAATATGGTTTCTTGGTCTGGGACGGAGATCCTTTCGAACTTGATGAAAATGATGAGGATCCGATCACCTACATGGATGCAATGCAGAGGTATGACTCTGATGTATGGCTTGGAGCCATGCAATCCAAAATGGAATCCATGAAGGTCAATGATGTATGGACATTAGTTGACCCACCCGAAGGGATTAAACTCATAGGGTGTAAGTGGATTTTCAAAAGAAAATGGGGCGCAGACGGAAAGGTAGAGACCTATAAAGCCCATCTAGTTGTCAAAGGATATTGTCAGTGTTATGGTATTGACTATGACGAGACGTTTTCTCCTGTGGCAATGCTCAAATCCATTCGGATTATGCTTGCGATAGCAGCACACTTAGATTATGAAATCTGGCAAATAGATGTAAAAACTATTTTTATAAATGGAGATTTGGAAGAGGAGGTGTATATAATGCAACCTGAAGATTTTATATCTACAGATGAGTCTAAGGTGTGCAAGCTTAAAAAATCCATTTATGGATTAAAACAAGCTTCACGGAGTTGGAATATACGATTTGATAAGGTGATCAAATTGTATGGCTTCATTAAGAATGAAGAGGAACCTTGCATTTATAAATGGATAAATGGTTCTATTATTATATTTCTTGTTTTGTATGTGGATGACATTCTTCTAATCGGAAATGACATTCCTGCATTACAAGGAATAAAGGTTTGGCTATCATCTCAATTTGCCATGAAGGATTTGGGAGAAGCATCTTACATCCTAGGGATGAAGATTTATAGAGATAGATCTAAAAGATTGCTTGGATTATCCCAATCCACATACATTGATACTATACTGAAGAGGTTCAGTATGATTAATTTCAAAAAAGGCTATCTTCCGATGGGCCATGGAATTAACCTCTCTAAGAGGGATTCTCCGACAACCCCTCAAGAAAGAGAGAGTATGGATAGAATTCCATATGCTTCGGCAGTGGGATCTATAATGTATGCCATGACATGTACTAGACCAGACGTGACATACTCACTAGGAGTAGTGAGCAGATACTAGTCTAATCCAGATAGCAACCACTGGAAGGTTGTAAAAACCATCCTTAAGTATTTGAGAAATACTAAAGACCAGTGGCTTGTCTACGGTGATTCTTGAAGGGTTCTGATCATGTCATGATGGGCAGCGGAAGCTAGGAATTTTAAAATTTCTTAATAAAGTCCCTTAACATGAAACTCTTATAAGCCTAAATCACCTTAATGGTAACAATCAAACAATATAAATATAAATGTTGAAATAGAAGAATACCTATAACGCTAAATCCAAGTTTGTAGAATCTCCATGAGGCGTCCAAGTGTCCGCCCTCCAACGGTGATCCACACGGAAACTCGATCAAGACTTTAGCTCCAAAGATTTTTGATCCTTAATGTTGAATCCTTCTAAAGGATTTAAATTGGCTTGCTTTCTCTCCTCTCTTATTTTTCTTTCACCTTTCTAAATCACTTCTAATCTTTTTGTCCTAAGGAAGACCTCCTTGTCTTGGCTTAGGACACTCTAGAAGCAATGCTAGAAAGAGACAAAGGCTTGTAAGAAAGAAGGGATAAGGGAGAGAGAATACGGTGGAGTTGGAATGGAGAATATGGTGGAATGGCTCCCTATTTATAGATGTGAAGGGATGCATCCTAGCCATCCCTTCATGCATCAAAGGGTGTGATAAGAGGGTGCCAACAAGAGAGAGAGGGAGGCGTATCAAGCTTTAGAAAAGGCCATATCTAATGCTACGCTTCTTTCTCACGTCTCTCTCTTAAATTCTGATGATCCAAGGGCCCAAATGCAGGGAACCAAAGCCAATGGTCCAGATCTAGGCGCCATCTAATAGTCCAGATCAAGGCATCATCATCCAGGATGTCATCCAATGCTCCAGAAGCAAGATGCCATCACGTATGGTCCAGATTCAGGCGCTGAGCAATGGTCCAGATCTTTCATCTAGGGAGCCATCCAGTGGTCCAGATTCAGGCACTGAGCAATTGATGCAAAAATAAAATTGTTCTCCCAAGTGCAGGAGAATCGCACAAGTAGTAAAATCTCGGGAGTCCGAGGTCGAATCCTCAGGGAACGATCTATAGATTATTAGCGTAATTTTTAGATATAATTTTCAGTTGAATAAATATGTGGATTAAGATGATGTTTTGATTTTCAGAAATTAAAAACAGAGAATAATAGATCAATGAACAAAGTTCAATCAAATAGAAATGGTTAGGGATCCGGAATCCCCCTTGATAATATTGCATTCAAGAATAAATCCTGCGATTCTTGATTAAGGATGTAAGAGTAGAATAGGTCAAAATATGAAATATATTTTATGGACATATGAACTCTATTTCTAAGCATTCATCGTGCCTATTACATCAACGACAAATCAAATACTAAAGCAGTCCATGTACCAATAAACATAAACCATTAAAAATCTATCTACAAAATAGTTATGCAAGAACCCATAACACATCAAAAATATAAATCAATAAGAGCAAAGGTTTAGAATTTACTTCAAAGAAAGCAATACATCAAAGGTTCCTCCATCACCCTTCACCTAAGGAATCAGCCACTCATTTTACAAATTAGTCCCCCTTCCATTTTTTTTCTTTTCTTTGGCCCGAAACAGAGTATCTCTTCTTTATTTCTTTTTTTCTTTTCTAATGGCTCATCCTCTGTTTCTCAATGGGAAAGAATGAGCATTCCCCCTCCAGCCGAGAGATATATGAAGCTAGTATCTCCCCCCTTCCTCACACGCGGTGGAGATCAGCTGAGAACACGGAGCGGACGCTGATCGATGGTGTTTGGACGCGCATGGACGGCTGCGGATGCTCGAAAACAGCTGGATTTGTGCACCGGAGCTGGGATGCGCTGTGAACTGGGACGCGTGGATGGGGATTGTACGCGGGCTCGCGGGAGAAGCGGACTCAGACGGACACTGGGGTGGAGATGCTCTCGAACGGAAGGAGGATTGGAACCGGGATGCAAACTCGGAAGGCTGAGACGCTCGGTGGAAGCTGGGAACTTGGGAGAGGTCTGAGAAGGTTGATGTGGCTGGAACTCGGCTGAACGCATGGACGGCTAGGAGAAGTTGGATGCTGGCGATGTTATGATGCTGGGAGATCTTCAAATGGACACACGAAATGGGGAGGACATGCTGCTGCTGGATATAGCTGCACCTAGCCGGCTAATGCTCCTTCTAGTGTGCAACTGGGATTGAACCATGCAGTTGGCTGGTCACCTGCAGTGATGCATCTTTTCCAAACCCAATGCGCATTTTAACTTTGATTTACGATCACCTGCACCCCATAAAAATATAATATTAATACAACACTTCTATCATTATTTGTTAGCAATAATACTAATTTAAGTGATGTATAGATCGCACTTTTGTGCTCTCATCACACCCCCAACTAGCTTATTGCTAGTCTCTAGCAATTAATGAGCAGATAATAAAATGAGAGTGCAAAAGGTGTTGGTTGATTCTTTGATATTTTATTAGAACTAATTGCATAAAATTAAGATAAGTACTCACTTTCGTAGGAATCACGATTGCACTTAACACGTGCAACAAGCCGTTAAACCCCAGGTTACCCTAGTGGACGAGTGTTGTCTCGTGAGGGTTTTCAGGGATGTTACCCACAAACATCATGAATGATATGACATGAGATTCTAATAGAGATATGAAATAAATCTTAAGCTAATACACATGTAATTAATTGATATATATTTTCAAGCATGGCAACTGTCAAAGCAAGGAAATATAAAAGTGTTGTGTGCATCAAATCGCATGACTTTCTCAGAGTACTAATACCTCCACCACAACAGGGCACCGCCTGAGTTTTAGGTGCACTACTCAAGTTTACAAGTGTTTTCTACAATTTGTTAGAACCTGATCCAACTAAACAACCTGGGTACACAGAGGTCCAATACAATGGAGTCAAACCAGCCATTACCACATGTCACTGGGTTCAGCCTGACCAACTCATTCATGCTTATTTTTATTTCTTTTTCTTTTTTTTTTCAACACATAGGACGACTATAGGTGTCCAACCTCATTAGGCTCTAGTAAGGTCCATGTAGCGAGCTTTCAGCCAATGACTCCCGATCCAGTTGGCTCAAGACATTAGGTGAAACACCCCTCGGACTTAATTACTCGAACCAGACTACGCCACGAGGCCAGACTTATCATCATAAGGATTATTTATTTATTTTTTTATTTTATTATTTTTTTTAAATAGTAATTATGCAAGAAAAAAGGAGGTAGATTGAACCATATAGATATTTTTTTTTATTTCTTTTTATGTATATGTGACTGCATCGTGACTATAGGTCAACCAAGGTCGGATCATAAGGCACCTAAGTAATCTAACTGGGATATTCAACCTCTATCTTTATGTGAAAACCAAATCATGAACCTTATGGTACGAACAAGGATACTCGTACTTCTTTTATGGATAAGGCTAACAAAAATGCAGTTAACAAATGTGAACTCCTGAGGCTTTCCTATTGTCATTAAGTACACGTGTGGGGATCTAATAATAGGTCTCTGATCAGTCATAGTATGCATGTGTTCCTTGCCTTAATAGTTGCACAAACTTAATATGAAAATACATGTGCATTTGCTCAGAAAAGAAAGTAATAGAATAAATCAAATGCAAAAACAAGTTTTTTTTTTTTGCAAAAACATTTTTTTTTAAAAGATATTTCCCTCCCCCCAACTAAAACATTGCATTGTCCTCAATGTAAAAGATACAAGAAAACTATATATGAGAGACAATAGAGAAAATAATAGAGAGAAGAAGAACACCTTGAGCCGTTGATTTCCAGAAAAGAAAACCTACAAAATAAGAAGAAAACTAGAAATAAAAGAAAAAAAATTAATTCTAACTAATATACACATACCTTGGCCGTCATGCTCAGTCATAAGAAGGCTCCCCCAAGGGAAAGGAGTCCTCTTCATCTGCAAAATTCTCAAGAAAAGATTATAATCTGTGTCCATTTACCTTAAAAATTTTGCCATCCTGTGGATTCTCAATTTCAACTGCCCCGTGTGGAAAAACAGTTTTTACAATAAAAGGACCTGTCCATCTTGATCGTAACTTTCCAGAAAACAGATGTAAGCGAGAGTCATAACAAAGAACTTTTTGTGCAGGTTCAAAAGATTTTCTTAGAATTGATTTATCATGCCTAATTTTCATTCGTTCTTTGCAAAGTCTAGCATTGTCATACGCATCCCGTCGAATTTCATTCAACTCACTTAGTTGTATTTTTCTGGCTAAACCTGCATATGACAGTTCAAAGTTTAATTTTCTAATGGCCCAATACGATTTATGCTCTATTTCAACAGGTAGATGACATGCTTTTCCATAGACTAGCCGATACGGGGACATACCAAGAATAGTTTTATAGGCAGTACGGTAAGCCCACAATGCGTCAGAAAGTTTTAAAGACCAGTCTTTGCGTGATGGATTCACCGTTTTCTCTAAAATTCGTTTAATCTCCCGATTGGCTAACTCTACTTGGCCACTAGTCTGCGGGTGATAAGGGGTTGCAATTCTATGGGTGATACCGTACTTTCGTAACAGAATCTCAAAAGGTTTATTACAGAAATGTTTTCTCCCATCACTAATTATAACCTTGGGCATCCCAAACCTAGAAAATATGTTTTCTTTCAGAAATTTCAAAACAGGTTTGTGATCATTAGTTCTACAGGCAACAGCTTCTACCCATTTTGACACATACTCAACACCAACTAAAATATACTCATGGCCAAAAGATGGTGGAAACGGACCCATGAAATCAATGCCCCACATATCAAAAATTTCAATAGCAGTAATGGGCTGAAGAGGCATCATTTGCCTACGAGTTAGACTTCCAACACGTTGACATGGGTCACATGTTCTACAGAACTCGTGGGCATCTTTAAATAGTGTAGGCCAATAAAAACCACATTGTAGCACCTTAGCTGCTGTTTTCTTAGATGCAAAGTGTCCTCCGCAAGCACTGGCATGACAAAAAGAGAGTACACTTTGTATCTCATGATCCGGAATGCATCTTCTAAAGATTTGATCATTGCAATACTTGAACAAATAAGGGGCATCATAATAATAACTCCTTACTTCACGCAAGAAATTATTCTTATCATTCGATCCCCAATGCCCCGGCATCCGGTTCGTGACAAGAAAGTTTACAATATCAGCATACCATGGCATAGTAGAAAGTGTAAACAATTGCTCTTCAGGGAACGAGTCCTTGATGGGCAACTGTGGCACCAAATCATGAACAACTAGCCGTGATAAATGGTCAGCAACCACATTCTCTACTCCCTTTTTATCTTTGATAGTGATGTCAAATTCCTGGAGTAGAAGTATTGTTGCCCAAGGTGACAAGCCAGGAGGGGGGGTGAATTGGTTTCTTCTAAATTTTGGTGCTTTAAACGTTTTCTTAATTAAGTGCGGTGGATGCTTTCTTAAGCTATTTGAGTGAGTTAAACTAATGCAAGAGTAGAAGATGATGCAAGAGTAAATGAAAACACAAGCACAACACAAACACAACAATATATAGTGGTTCGGTGCTCTCCTTAGCACCTACGTCCACTCCCCAAGCGTCCCCTTGGGAATTCACTATAATCTCGCGGATTACAGTTGGATTGTTTTCCGGGCTCACAATCCAAAAACCTTTGTTGGTTTTATGGGCTCACCAACGAACCTATACACTTTGGTTTTCCGGGTTCACCAAAAATCTTTGTTGGTTTTGCAGGCTCACCAACTAACCTTTACACTTTGGTTTTCCGGGTTCACCAAAAACCTTTGTTGGTTTTGCGGGCTCACCAACGAACCTTTACAAAGTGTTTAATAAACAAAAGGAAAGATTCAAACTCCTAAATGAGCATATGAAACAATATAAGCTACAAGGAAGAGTTAGAAAGTATTTATCGCTTTGAAGTCGCTTTGCTCTTCTTTGTCAAGGATGCTTCACTCTTTAAGGGGGATGGAGCTCTTGATGCCTCTTTGAATCTGCTCAATCCCTTTCTTTGATTCTTGAATGAAGCTCTTGATGAAGAAGATTAGGGCACTTTTGTATTCTTGGGTACTCTTTGATATTCCACACAAAAGTTGTTCTCTCTGATGAATAGTGCCCCTTTAAATAGCTTCCCACCTTCTTAGGACAAGTCCCAATGGTTAGATTTGAAAAACTAGCCGTTACTCACCTTGGGAAGGACAAAAAGTACAGTTGCAGAACTAGCCGTTACTGTTCAGCCCATGTTTGGGTCGGCTCAACCTGTCCTTGGGTCGACCCAACTTTGTCTTGGGTCGACTCAAACATTCCTTGGGTCGACCCTCTCAGAAACCACAGAAACTTCAATTTCAGCCTTCCTTCCCATGGGTCGACCCAACCATTCTTTGGGTCGACTCAAAGTCCACTTGGGTCGACTCAACTTCTTCTTGGGTCGACCCTCTCAGTAATTCCAGAGAACCATTTTCTGTCTGTCTTTCTGTCTTGCCTTTGGGTCGACCCTCTCAGGGTTTGGGTCGACTCAAGCTTGGGTCGACTCAACCACTGTTTGGGTCGACCCTCTCAGTAAATCCAGAGAGCATTCTTCAGTTGTGTTTTTGAGGTTCTTCAAGGTTGGGTCGACTCATGCTTACCTTGGGTCGACCCAACTCACTGTTCATTTGTGCCATTTGTGCAGGAGTGTGCCAAATGATTTCTTGATGTGCCGGGGTCGACCCAATCAACCTTTGGGTCGACTCAATCCACACTTTGCTGCATTCTCAAGGTTAGATTCATTCAAATGAACAAGGTCATGTATCTATTTTCAATTAACCAAATATACTGAGAGTAATGAACTTATAAATGAAGTATCAATTTAACTTATAGCATACTCTAGATAATTGCTTGTTAATCATCAAAATAACACTATCATCCTCAATCTCCCCCTTTTTGATGATTACAAAATAAAGAGTATAAGTCTATTGATACTTGTCTTTAAAATCAGTTTATAAAAGGGATTAAATTGCTGAATTTCAGCTTTTCATATATACTTGTGAAATCTCCCCCTATATCATTCAAATGTTGCCAATTTGACTTTTTGAATTGCTCCCCCTTTCATTTATAATTCATTAGCAATGAAACTTCAAAAATTTGAGATAAACTCTGAGTTTCAGGTTATGTATCGGGGTGCGAGAGGTGCGTGCCAAATTCTGAATTTATATGTGCCAAATTCTGAACTTTGATGGAAATTTTTGATTTAGTCAATTTCATTGTTACAAATTGCTCCCCCTTAGATGTATAAGCTTTCTTATATGATTTTCAATTTGTTTGCCCATTTATTTCTCTTTTCTTTACATAACTTTTATCTTTATTTCTCCCCTTTTTGTTATATATCTTTACTTCTCCCAAAATTAATACTCTTTCTTTACTTCTTAAATAAAATACTCTTTCTTTACTTAAATTGAATACTCTTTCTTTTCTTAATACTCTTTCTTTTCTTAAATACTCTTTCTTTTCTTAAATACTCTTTCTTTTCTTCTCCCCCTTTTTGTTATCATCAAAAATATATATATGGGAAAAGATGCAATAAATAATAAACTTCAAACTTCATTGATCAAAATAGGAACATTTTCATACATTCATGTCAAAAACAAAGACAGATACAATGTTCCTTAATCAAGATTTAAAGATACATAAGATAAAAACAAGATACATAGGAGAAAAGCAAGATACATGTGAGAACTAGATATCTAGCCTAGGCTCTAAACATAGACGCTAAGATCAGCCTATGGGGAATCTAATGGCTGGGATCTAGTCCTCATCCTCCTAGCATACGTGGCGAGGGGAGGTCGAGCCTGGTGAGACTGTGTCTGGCGTGGAGCACGACGAGCGGGATGACTCTGTGCCGATATCTCTGACTTAGCAGCCTGTGGCACAGATGGTCCATGTGTCTCTCTCTCTCCGGAGTGCTCCTATCTGCTGCCTCAGATCACTGATCTCAGCAGACATGACATCCAACCGGGCGTCCAATCGGCTCGTGAGCCCGTCAGTAATAGTCCTCGCCTGAGCTGTCATGAGCTCTGTCATCCTGCTCCAGAAGTCATCCGTATCTGTCGGAGGAGCGGATGACGATGGTCCAGCCTCTGAGGGTGCAGTAGGATGATCCATAGGCTCCTCATCCTCATCCTCTGGTGCCTCTCCCTCTGGTGCCTCACCCTGAATGCCTGCACCGGTGTGAATCCACTGCCCGTTCACTTTCGCATATCCCATGCGTATGAGTGTCCGTGCAGTGTACGTGTCCGTGTGATGCAGACTCTTGGATGCCTCCTCCTCAAGAGGTAAACCATGCTGATGGAAGATCAATGTAAGTATCATACCATAAGATAGTGATACCCTGTTGCTGCACATCACCTTCCTCATCTGCCTTAATATCATAGCCGGAAGATTTAGAGGAGTCCCCCGAATCATACACTCCATAACTGCTAGATCTCGCTCTGAGATGAGATCAAATCTCCCGGTCATCGGAAATAAAATCCTATTTATCATATTGAGCAATAACCTCATCTCAGCGGAAAGAGAACTAGCTATTACCTTCTGAGAAAAATCGAAGTTCTCGTTTTCCATGATCAATTGCAGAGCTCTCATTTTGTCTTCTGGCCTCTCCGGAGTGGCTCCTATGCAGGGTAGGTGTAGTAACTCACTCAAGCTCTCCTCGGATACACGGATCCGAACCCCTCGAACTTCCGACACAAGCCCTCCCATACCAGTCTTGAGGAAGGCATAGAACTCTTGTACCAACCCGGGGTAGATGACCACATCTAGGGAGCAAAGATACTCCCAACCTTGTCTTTGGATCCATTCCCAAATCCGAAATCCTTCTTGATTGAAAAACTCCGAATGGATCCTTCTCCCGGTAGTAACCGGCCTCCCCGCAAATCTTGCAAGGATTACTGAGGGGGAAGGAGGAGGAGGGACCTCCGCACGTGCCTCACGTCTTGGAGACACGGGAGAAGGCTCGGTAGGGTGCCTTTCCTCTTGTTGGACCCGGGTCACTCTTCCGGATCTCTTGGCTATGGCTCGTTTGGGTCCCATTTCTCCAAGATCCTTAGGAAATCTACTATTTGGAGGAGTTTAGTGGAGATTGGAGAGTGGGGGCTAGTCTTTTCGAAAGAAGACAAAGGGCAAACAGTGCCCTAGATGTGCTCTCGGGCCCCCTTTTAACAGTGGGGTCCCGACGTTGGGTCGACTCAAGATTTTTCTTGAGTCGACTCAACGTTGGGTCGACCCATGTTCTGGGTTGGGTCGACCCAAGTGCAGAAATTTTCTTTTCTCTTCCTTTTTGCTTCTAAAAAGTTTTCCTTGCTTCCAATCCTTATAAACTCTTTATGGAACAATGATACATGAGTAAGAAATCTATAGAAAACAAATTTGACTCATGTTTCATGGGATTTTTGAAATTAGAGGAATGTATCATGAGACTATTATCTCCCTTTTATATTTCTTTAATAAAAAGGATCACATATGCCTAATTCCCTCCTGAGCATACAGAATCTATCTTCACTCAATGGTTTGGTAAATATGTCGGCCAATTGTTTTTCCGTGCATATATGCTCAATACATACATTTCCATTTTGCACATGATCCCTAATAAAATGGTACCTTATTTCTATGTGTTTGGCTTTAGAGTGCTGAACTGGATTTTTAGTGAGATTGATAGCACTAGTATTATCACACTTAATAGGAATATTATCTAGTTTGACTCCATAGTCCTCTAGTTGTTGCTTGAGCCATAATACTTGAGCACAACAACTACCAGCAGCTATGTATTCAGCTTCAGCTGTGGACAGTGCCACTGAGTTCTGCTTCTTACTAAACCATGATACTAAGTTATTTCCTAAGAATTGACATGTGCCACTTGTGCTCTTCCTATCTAACTTGCATCCAGCAAAGTCAGCATCTGAATATGCAAGCAAATCTGGACAGGAGTCTCTCGAGTACCATAATCCAATGGTGGTAGTTCCTCTTAAGTATCTAAGGATTCTCTTAACAGCACTTAAATGTGACTCCTTAGGATCCGATTGGTATCTAGCACATATCCCTACACTAAATACAATGTCGGGTCTACTAGCAGTAAGATAGAGCAAGGATCCAATTAGTCCTCTATAGAGCTTAATATCAACACTTTTTCCTTTTTCATCTTTGTCTAGCTTACTAGTAGGATTCATTGGAGTGCCAATTCCCTTATGATTTTCATTCCCAAACTTCTTCAGTATTTCCTTTGTATACTTAGTTTAATGAATGAAAATGCCTTCTTTGGTTTGTTTGATTTGTAATCCTAGAAAGAAGCTTAGTTCTCCCATCAAACTCATCTCAAATTCTCCATGCATTAAATCAGCGAATTCTTTGCATAGAGTATCATTAGTGGCACCAAAGATTATGTCATCTACATATATTTGCACCACTAATAGATTTTTGTCCTTTCTTTTGATGAATAAAGTTTTATCTACATTTCCTCTACAAAAATCATTTTCAAGCAGAAATTTACTTAGTCGATCATACCAAGCCCTAGGTGCTTGCTTTAATCCATATAATGCCTTATGTAGTTTAAACACATGATTTGGCAATTCATGATTTTCAAATCCTGGAGGTTGTTCTACATATACTTCCTCCTCAATAATACCATTTAAGAATGCACTCTTCACATCCATTTGATATAATTTAAAATCCATGAAACATGCAAATGCCAGAAGCAATCTAATAGCCTCTAATCTAGCTACAGGAGCAAATGTCTCATCAAAATCTATTCCTTCTTCTTGATTGTATCCCTTAGCTACAAGTCTAGCCTTATTCCTTATAACTAATCCATTTTCATCTAATTTATTTCTAAATACCCATTTTGTTCCAATTACTGAATTATGCTTTGGTCTTTCAGTTAATGTCCATACATTACTTCTTTTAAATTGATTTAATTCCTCTTGCATGGCATTTATCCAGTTAGTATCTTTTTCAGCCTCTTCATAAGTTTTAGGTTCTAATTGTGAAACGAAAGCAAGATAATCATTTAAATTTCTAAGAGATGATCGAGTTCTTACCCCTTGAGATGGATCACCAATGATTAAGTCTTTAGGATGTCCATGTGCATACCTCCATTCTTTTGGCACGTCTTGGGGTTGTGGTGGCACGCAATCATCTCCCTTATCTTGATTTGGCACGTCATCAATTTTCAACTTTTCAAAGTCGATAATTCCTGTATCATCATCAATAGTATTTTCTTTCCTAGCAGACTCACTATCAGACTCATCAAATATAATATTGACTGACTCTTCTACTACTAAGGTTCTTTTGTTGAATACTCTGTATGCCTTGCTAGATGTGGAGTATCTTAAGAAGATACCTTCATCTGACTTGGCATCAAATTTACTTAAGTCCTCCTTGCCATTATTTAAGATAAAACATCTACATCCAAACACTTTAAAATATTTTGCAGTTGGTTTCTTATTCTTCCAAAGTTCATAAGGAGTTTTCTTAGTTATAGGTCGTATTAAAACTCGATTTAGAATATGGCAAGAGGTGTTTATAGCTTCAGCCCAAAAGTACTTTGGAAGATTTGACTCGCACAACATTGTGCGTGCCATTTCTGCCAATGTCCTATTTTTTCTTTCAACAACCCCATTTTGTTGAGGCGTTCTAGGTGCTGAAAATTGATGTGATATTCCATTTTTAGTGCAAAATTTCTCGAAGTATTGATTTTCAAATTCAGTACCATGATCACTTCGAATGGCTACTAAGGTGAGTTTCTTTTCATTTATGATTTTATTATATAGTTTCAAAAATTCTGAAAATGCTTCATTCTTATGTGCCAAAAATGAAACCCATGTATACCTTGAAAAATCATCAACAATAACTAGTCCATATTTCTTTCCTCCTAGACTTGTAGTTCTAGTAGGTCCAAATAAATCCATGTGTATGAGTTCAAATGGTCTAGTTGTTGATACTACGTTTTTCGATTTGAAAGATGACTTAGTTTGTTTTCCCAATGAACATGGTCCACATATTTTGTCCTTTTCAAAAATCAATTTTGGCACATCCTTTATTAATTCCTTCTTAACTAGTTTTGATATTAATTCCATACTAGCATGTCCTAATCTTCGATGCCAAAGCCAACTAGTTTCAATTTTCTTTTCTTCATTAGTAATTAAGCATAAACCATTTTTCTTGCCTAACTCATGAAGATCTACTAAGTAAATATTTCTTTGCCTTTGTCCTACAAGTACAATGCTATTATCTTTAGGATTTGTGATTATGCATACAGATGCTTCAAATGCAACTTTAAATCCTTTATCACAAAATTGACTTATGCTAAGAAGGTTATGTTTCAAACCCTTAACTAATAAAACATTTTCTATAAAAATAGATGGAGCAATGAAAATTTTACCCTTTCCAATGATATACCCTTTACCATTATCTCCATAGGTCACTACTCCACCTTTCTTTGGTTCCAAGGTGACAAATTGATCTTCGTCACCGGTCATGTGTCTTGAACAGCCACTATCTAGACACCATCGTTTTTCCATTTTATCAGCTGCAAGACACACCTGCAATCAAGATCAAGAAGAACCTTTAGGTACCCAAGCTAAGTTGGGTCCTTTAGGGTTAGTACTCCATGTTCCTTTTGGAACCCAAACTTTCTTGAATTTTATCTTTTGATTATTACTTGATCTGTTTTGACTAGACTTTCTAAAATTACATTCATATGCTCTATGTCCTATCTTATTACAACAATAACAAGTAATATTTTCCCTTTTAGCTTTTACAAAAATATTCTTTAAGAGTTTTTATTTCCTATTTGTTCTATACCCTAAACCGGCCTTATCATATACAGCTTTTTGGCTATCAAGAATCAAGTTTAATTTGGTAGAACTAAGAGTAAATCTATCTACCAAAGATTTATATTTTTCAGCATCTTCTTTTAGCTTGACATTTTCAGCAATTAGATTTTTGGTTTCATTTTCAAGTTTCCTACTTAATGTTTCATAGTTATGAGACAGTTTTATCTTATCTTTAATGAGAGATTGATTTTCTTCTTTTAGAGCTTTATTTTTATTAATTACTTTCTTATGTTCTTCCATGAGTTCTAAGAATGCATCATGCAATTCATCAACAGTAAAATCACAGTCAAGTTCAGAATCTACCTCATCGTCATTGGCCATATGACATATTTGGGCCGTGTCTTGATGATCTTCGTCCTCCGAACTTGATTCCTCACTTTCACTCCAATCGGCCATAAAATTCTTCTTTTTCAACTTTCTTGCCATCCACTTCAAATCTGGGCAATCTATCTTATAATGCCCGGGTTTGTTACACTCATAGCAAATGGGAGTCTCCTTTTCTTTTTCCTTATCCTTAACCTTTTCTTTGCTTGAGTTACCTTTAAGAAAGGGTTTCTTTTTATGGAACTTATTCTTACCTCTCATGAATCTTCTGAATTTTTTTCCAAGCACTGCCATCCCTTCTTCATCAATATCTTCATCATCATCTGAATCTTCCGATTCAGTTTGTTGTCTAGGGGTGGTAGTCTTTAGGGCAATGGGTTTTCTTCTCTTGACCTCATCTTCTGAATTTTGCCTCATTGTCAACTCATGGGTCATGAGAGATCCTAGGAGCTCCTCTAACTGCAGTGTGTTGAGGTCCTTTGCCTCTTGAATAGCGGTTACCTTGGCCTCCCAATTTCTTGGTAGAGACCTGAGAATTTTACGCACCAAATCAGAGTTAGAATAAGACTTTCCTAAACTTTTAAGCCCATTTATAATATCAGTAAAACGAGTAAACATATCAGTTATGGACTCAGTAGATTCCATTTTAAACAGTTCATACTTGTGTACTAATATGTTTATCTTGGACTCCTTAACTTGATTGGTCCCTTCATGTGTGACCTCAAGTCTATCCCAAATTTCTTTGGCGGTGGTGCAAGTGGATATTCTATTAAATTCATTTACATCTAAAGAGCAGTAAAGTGTATTTACAGCTTTTGCATTTAACTGTGCTAATCTTCTATCACTTTCATTCCAATCCATTTCTGGTTTGGGTATGATAGTGCCATCTATGTTAAGTGTGGGTGTGTGAGGTCCTCTAGTGATGATTTGCCACAGTTCATAGTCCGAAGCTTGAATGAATATCCTCATTCTAGCTTTCCAATATGTGTAGTTTGTGCCATTAAATAGAGGTGGTCTATTTGTGGATTGCCCCTCACTCATTGCACATCCCACTTGGGTTGTCATGATCTTTAACTCTTGATTGTTAGATCAATGAGCACTATTAGAGCACCTCGCTCTGATACCACTTGTTGCCCAAGGTGACAAGCCAAGAGGGGAGGGGGGTGAATTAGTTTCTTCTAAATTTTGGTGCTTTAAACGTTCTTAATTAAGTGCGGTGGATGCTTTCTTAAGCTATTTGAGTGAGTTAAACTAACGCAAGAGTAGAAGATGATGCAAGAGTAAATGAAAACACAAGCACAACACAAACACAACAATATATAGTGGTTCGGTGCTCTCCTTAGCACCTACGTCCACTCCCCAAGCGTCCCCTTGGGAATTCACTATAATCTCGCGGATTACAGTTGGATTGTTTTTCGGGCTCACAATCCAAAAACCTTTGTTGGTTTTACGGGCTCACCAACGAACCTATACACTTTGGTTTTTCGGGTTCACCAAAAACCTTTGTTGGTTTTGCGGGCTCACCAACTAACCTTTACACTTTGGTTTTTCGGGTTCACCAAAAACCTTTGTTGGTTTTGCGGGCTCACCAACGAACCTTTACAAAGTGTTTAATAAACAAAAGGAAAGATTCAAACTCCTAAATGAGCATATGAAACAATATAAGCTACAAGGAAGAGTTAGAAAGTATTTATCGCTTTGAAGTCGCTTTGCTCTTCTTTGTCAAGGATACTTCACTCTTTAAGGGGGATGGAGCTCTTGATGCCTCTTTGAATCTGCTCAATCCCTTTCTTTGATTCTTGAATGAAGCTCTTGATGAAGAAGATTAGGGCACTTTTGTATTCTTGGGTACTCTTTGATATTCCACACAAAAGTTGTTCTCTCTGATGAATAGTGCCCCTTTAAATAGCTTCCCACCTTCTTAGGACAAGTCCCAATGGTTAGATTTGAAAAACTAGCCGTTACTCACCTTGGGAAGGACAAAAAGTACAGTTGCAGAACTAGCCGTTACTGTTCAGCCCGTGTTTGGGTCGGCTCAACCTGTCCTTGGGTCGACCCAACTTTGCCTTGGGTCGACTCAAACATTCCTTGGGTCGACCCTCTCAGAAACCACAGAAACTTCAATTTCAGCCTTCCTTCCCATGGGTCGACCCAACCATTCTTTGGGTCGACTCAAAGTCCACTTGGGTCGACTCAACTTCTTCTTGGGTCGACCCTCTCAGTAATTCCAGAGAACCATTTTCTGTCTGTCTTTCTGTCTTGCCTTTGGGTCGACCCTCTCAGGATTTGGGTCGACTCAAGCTTGGGTCGACTCAACCACTGTTTGGGTCGACCCTCTCAGTAAATCCAGAGAGCATTCTTCAGTTGTGTTTTTGAGGTTCTTCAAGGTTGGGTCGACTCATGCTTACCTTGGGTCGACCCAACTCACTGTTCATTTGTGCCATTTGTGCAGGAGTGTGCCAAATGATTTCTTGATGTGCCGGGGTCGACCCAATCAACCTTTGGGTCGACTCAATCCACACTTTGCTGCATTCTCAAGGTTAGATTCATTCAAATGAACAAGGTCATGTATCTATTTTCAATTAACCAAATATACTGAGAGTAATGAACTTATAAATGAAGTATCAATTTAACTTATAGCATACTCTAGATAATTGCTTGTTAATCATCAAAATAACACTATCATCCTCAAGTATCCATCGTATTAAGCGTGGTTTGGCATCTTTCTTATCCAATAAATATTTTAGCGCTGCATGATCTGTAAAGATAATAATAGGAGCACCAAGGATATAAGAGCAAAATTTGTCTAATGCAAATACTACTGCAAGTAATTCCTTCTCGGTGGTGGTGTAATTCATTTGAGCATCATTTAAAGTTTTGCTTGCATAATAGATGACATATGGCTTATTATCCTTGCGTCGTCCTAGGACAGCTCCTATCGCATAGTCACTAGCATCGCACATGATCTCAAAAGGTAATGACCAATCAGGTGGTCGCACGATGGGTGCAGTGCTAAGCATAGCCTTCAATTTTTCGAATGCCTCTTGACATGTTTCAGTCCAATTGAACGGTGTATCAAGGGATAGGAGGTTACATAATGGTCGAGCTATGACACTAAAGTCCTTGATGAACCTCCTATAAAATCCAGCATGACCCAAAAATGATCTAACATCTCTAACCGTCTTGGGTGCCGGTAGCTTGGCGATTAGGTCAATCTTAGCTCTATCAACTTCCATGCCCTTCGATGAAACAATATGTCCTAGGACAATTCCCTTTGGCACCATGAAGTGGCATTTCTCCCAATTCAGTATCAAATTCTTTTCCATGCATCGAGCTAAGACTGCTTGTAAATGTGACAGGCAATCATCAAATGAATCGCCAAAAACAGAGAAATCATCCATAAACACTTCTAAAAATTTCTCGTTCATTTCTTCAAAAATGCTAAGCATACACCTTTGGAATGTTGCAGGTGCATTACACAACCCGAATGGCATCCAACGGAAAGCGAATGTGCCAAAAGGACAAGTGAAGGTAGTCTTCTCTTGATCCTCAGGTGAAATTTCGATTTGGTAGTACCCAGAATAGCCATCGAGGAAACAATAGAATTTGTGTCCTGCAACTCTTTCCAAAACTTGGTCTAGGAAGGGTAGGAGAAAATGATCTTTCCTAGTGACCAAATTCAATTTTCGGTAGTCAACACACTGTTAGGATCCCACATATGCCATGAAAATTCGAAATAATTTTCATGTTGCAGCGGAAAAACTATGCGGGATCCGTTCATCGCATGAACGTATTTTAAAACCATTCGTTTGTAGATAGATTAGAATTAAATTGTTTTAAAATATTTTAAAATCATTAAGAAGATCAGATCTTCACCTTGTGCGGGTAGATGGTCTCCGCAAATCTGATTTACGTGGATTTGTAGAAGGTTCGATGGAAACCGCACACGCGTCCGGCCTCTACGGGTATCCACACGAGGTAATGATTCGATCGAAGCCTACGTATCTCCCCGGGGTGCTAGCTCCCTTGCAGAGATGGCTTTTGATGGCTGAAGTCCTCCCTTTCAATCAACTCTTGAATGCTTAGGGAGGAGGAGGAAGAAAGACGGATCAAAGGGAACAAGAACAAAACACTTTCAGCCTTTTCCCTTTTCTTTTGTTGGCACCAAGAATGAAGAAGGAGGAGAGCCACCAAGGATTCTTCTTCCTCTTCTCTTGCTTGCGGATGAAAGGAGGAGGAAGGGGGTCCTTTTTGCTGCCGTGAACACCAAAAGAAGGATTAGAGGAGGGGCTGAACCCCTCCTCCTTTTATTTCTCCATGAGATAAGGATGAGCTCCTTATTTTTAGGAGCTCACCCTTATCTCCCCAATTCGGCAGCAAGGAGGGGCTTACGCCCCTCCTTTTTCTTCCACGCACTTCCCAAGGGGAGGGGCGTGGGCCCCTCCCTCATATCCCATTTTATTAGCCATTTAATCAAATTAAGTGGCAAGATGGTTTGGGTTCATTTTATGAGTCCAATCCTAGTCAAAATAGGATTTTTATGAACCCATTTCAATTTCCTCCAATTCCTAATCCAATTAGAATTTAATTGAGCCATGACTCTATTGAACTCTTCAATCCTAATCTAATTAGGAGTCATGAAATTAATTAAATTAAATTTAAAATTAATTAGGACTTAAAATAATCCTAATCTAATTAGGACTTATTAAATTTCAGCCCTAAGACAATTAGGACTTTAGAAATCCTATTCCAAATAGGATTCTAATTTAATTTGAAATCCTAATCTAATTAGGACTCCAAGGATCCTACTCCAAGTAGGACTCATGATCAAGTCTAATTAATTAAATTTAATTAATTAAATTAAATTGCAATTCGATTGCAATTGTTCCTTCTTCCAACCACTAACTCTTAGCGGGTTATCCATTTATCAATCTAATTGATTATTTGTGATTCCTAATCACATTCAACCATCGGATCGGTCAATACCTCTAATGTGTGTGACCCCATAGGTTCTATTCTGACTGGTAATGAGATATATTGCGATCTCTATCATAATATCATTGAAAACTCCTTTCAATGGGTTGAAACAATTTCAACTCAACTCATCAGGGTTTATCGACCATCAAGATGATCCCTGTGAGTCTCACCATCCACCAGTGACACCTAGCAGTATGTAGTGGCCACCCAGCAGAATAGAATGATGAACCTCTAGGTACAGTTATCGTATGATACAGTCCTTCTATCGTGGATCCCTACAGACCGGAGGTCATGGATAACTCGTCAAACCCCGTCGTCTGTCATATGTCTAGATTTATTTGACTTGAGTTCGATAGTGAAAAACTCTTTCTCCACTTTATATTACTGCCCTGGCCAAGGTCTTAGAACTCAGTCTAATAAATCACATAGGATCACTCCTCTTCTATCAAGGTCGATAGATTCCATGTAAGTGCATACCCTACTCCTACAGTGAACTTACTGCAGCCAATCTACACTACAAGGACCCATATGGCTAGAGACCATGTATACGTATAGTCAAACTACAATAACCTCACTGTGAGTAGCCGAAGCACCGCAGGTCAAAGGACCAGTCATACTACTGCAACATCAAGCAAGTCACTGACGAGTGGATATGTTGGGAACCCGCCCATGCCGCTGATATTTCAAAAATTTTCAGATGGTAGCGGAATCGGCATGCACGGGTTCGACGTTCATCGCATGAACGCTTGTTTCGAGACCTTTCGTAATTAGGTAAGAATTAAAACTTTTAGAACTAATAGGAAGATCAAATCTTCACCTTGCGCGGGTAGATGATCACCGCGAATCTGAATTCGTGGTTTTGGAAGAGGGTTCGTTTGAAGCCGTTCAAACGTCCGGCCTCTACGGGTATCCACACGAAGTAGAGAACCGATCAAAGCTTTCTTGTCTTCCCGGGGTGCTAGCTCCCTTGCAAAGACTCCTTTGATGGCTGATCTCTTCTCTTTCTTTCAACTCTTGAAAGTGCTTGAGAGGAGGAAGAAGAAGAAGGAACTCAAGGAAGAAGAACACAGCTTCT
>NW_024068463.1:0-143524 GCF_009389715.1 Phoenix dactylifera | reverse complement strand
AGTTTGTCCGTGACGCGTCGGACGCGGGGGCCAAAGCCTTTATCTTAGGCTTCGAGGAGGGCCTGGCAAGGGTGTCGGCTAAGTACCCGAAGTTGACCTGAGCGAGATTTCCCTTCTCGACTCCTCTCCGGCGCCATTGCCTGCTGGTTCTCCTGCTGCTTCCCTACCTCCTGCGGACGAGCCCGACGTTCCCGACCCGGGAGTTCCTCCAAGCTGACCTCTTGTACCTTTCGTTGTCTTCTTTTTTTTTTGTATACCGGGGTTTTGCCAAATTGTATGGGCCTCGGCCCTTGAAACAATGAAAATTAATGCAAGTTGAATGTTTTCTTCATCTCGCCTTCGTCCTTCTTTTTCTTTTAACTCTCGGTAGCGTCTTGCTGACTCCTGGCTCCCGAAATTCTTCCGGCGCTAGGCCAGGCATCCGAGGGTTAGGCCTCAGGAAACTCTTCCGGCGCTAAGCCAGGCATCCGAGGGTTGGGCCTCAGAAAATTCTTCCGGCGCTAAGCCAGGCATCCGAGGGTTAGGCCTCGGGAAATTCTTCCGGCGCTAAGCCAGGCATCCGAGGGTTAGGCCTCAGGAAATTCTTCCGGTACCAAGCCAGGCATCCGAGGGTTAGGCCTCAGGAAATTCTTCCGGCGCTAAGCCAGGCATCCGAGGGTTAGGCCCCAGGAAATTCTTCCGGCGCTAAGCCAGGCATCCGAGGGTTAGGCCTCAGGAAATTCTTCCGGCGCTAAGCCAGGCATCCGAGGGTTAGGCCTCAGGAAACTCTTCCGGCGCTAAGCCAGGCATCCGAGGGTTAGGCCTCAGGAAACTCTTCCGGCGCTAAGCCAGGCATCCGAGGGTTAGGCCTCAGGAAACTCTTCCGGCGCTAAGCCAGGCATCCGAGGGTTGGGCCTCAGGAAATTCTTCCGGCGCTAAGCCAGGCATCCGAGGGTTAGGCCTCGGGAAATTCTTCCGGCGCTAAAGCCAGGCATCCGAGGGTTAGGCCTCAGGAAATTCTTCCGGCGCCAAGCCAGGAATCCGAGGGTTAGGCCTCAGGAAATTCTTCCGGGCATCCGAGGGTTAGGCCCCAGGAAATTCTTCCGGCGCTAAGCCAGGCATCCGAGGGTTAGGCCTCAGGAAATTCTTCCGGCGCTAAGCCAGGCATCCGAGGGTTAGGCCTCAGGAAACTCTTCCGGCGCTAAGCCAGGCATCCGAGGGTTAGGCCTCAGGAAATTCTTCCGGCGCTAAGCCAGGCATCCGAGGGTTAGGCCCCAGGAAATTCTTCCGGCGCTAAGCCAGGCATCCGAGGGTTAGGCCTCAGAAAATTCTTCCGGCGCTAAGCCAGGCATCCGAGGGTTAGGCCTCAGGAAACTCTTCCGGCGCTAAGCCAGGCATCCGAGGGTTAGGCCTCAGGAAATTCCACTCGTTGGTCGACCAAGGCTGGCGCATGCCGAGGCAACTGGTCGGGGCTTCAGGCTAGTCTGCTCCCGGGATGGTCATCGGGTTAGCCTGGCATCCGAGGGCCGAGCCTCGGGACCTTCCACTCGTTGGTCGGCCAAGGCTGGCGCAAGCCGAGGCGACCGGTCGGGGCTTCCGGCTAGTCTGCTCCCGGGATGATCATCGGGCTAGCCAGGCATCCGAGGGCCGTCAAGCCTCAGGAAATTCCGCTCGTTGGTCGGCCAAGGCTGGCGCAAGCCGAGGCGACCGGTCGGGGCTTCAGGCTAGTCTGCTCCCGGGATGATCGTCGGGTTAGCCTGGCATCCGAGGGTTGTCAAGCCTCAGGAAATTCCACTCGTTGGTCGGCCAAGGCTGGCGCGAGCCGAGGCGACCGGTCGGGGCTTCAGGCTAGTCTGCTCCCGGGATGATCGTCGGGTTAGCCTGGCATCCGAGGGCCGAGCCTCGGGACATTCCGCTCGTTGGTCGGCCAAGGCTGGCGCAAGCCGAGGCGACCGGTCGGGGCTTCAGGCTAGTCTGCTCCCGGAATGATCATCGGGTTAGCCTGGCATCCGAGGGCCGAGCCTCGGGACATTCCACTCGTTGGTCGGCCAAGGCTGGCGCAAGCCGAGGCGGCCGGTCGGGGCTTCAGGCTAGTCTGCTCCCGGGATGATCATCGGGTTAGCCTGGCATCCGAGGGCCGAGCCTCGGGACATTCCGCTCGTTGGTCGGCCAAGGCTGGCGCAAGCCGAGGCGACCGGTCGGGGCTTCAGGCTAGTCTGCTCCCGGGATGATCATCGGGTTAGCCTGGCATCCGAGGGCCGAGCCTCGGGACATTCCACTCGTTGGTCGGCCAAGGCTGGCGCAAGCCGAGGCGACCGATCGGGGCTTCCGGCTAGTCTGCTCCCGGGATGATCATCGGGCTAGCCAGGCATCCGAGGGCCGAGCCTCGGGAAATTCCGCTCGCTGGTCGTGCGCTTGTCGCTCGCTGCCCGACGGGGTTTCTCCGTGGCCAGCCGCGATCATGTTTCTCCTTTTCTCTAAGCGTTGCCTGGGGGAACACGAGAAGGGCATTAAACGCTAATTAATGCGTTACCTGGGAAATCGGATCGTCAGCTGCTGCTTGCGAGGAGTGTTAGTTGAGCGGGCCGCGATACGCGGGTTCTTCGAGGAGGATACGGCCTGGGCGCGAGCGGAGATATGTGGACCTAGGAGTACATGACACCCGGATTGTTCTGCACAAAGAATGCGGTTTAAGGAGAATGACGCTTAGGAAATCGCGGGGAGATACGCCTCGGGAGCCGGAACGGCTCCGGTTTCAATGCGCCTGCATTTATTGGAGCCACCCGCATCGGAACGACCAGGGGGCCGCAGTTTGGCTATAAATACAGGTGCAGGTACGATGGAGTTTGCCAAGCCGGAGCTGTTCAGGTTGCCATGGATCGCGGACCTCCTCCTTGGCATATGACTGAGAGACTCCTGTTGAAGGAAAGGGGGGGCGCTCCCCTTGCGACTTCAGCCAACTAGCCGTTTCATCTGGGATCAACAAGGAGGGTCTTCCCGGCGGAACTCCGCTCTAGGCGTTTCATCCGGGATCACATCTCCCCTCCTTGAAGTTCAGCCTCCCGATTGAGCTCTGCACCAGACGCTCAGTCCGGGACCGCGCCTCCATATGCTCTTCCCCCTCGAATTCCTTCTCTTTCCTACCACTGGGGAGGATGGGAATATCCTTTGGAGGCGGCGTTCCCCTGGGGGCAGCGGGAGCTTCTTCTGCGGCGGCTCCTCGTCTTTTTGGTGAGGTGCTGGATGGCGCCTCCGGTTAGAAGCACCCCACTTCCGGTGGGATTGCAGCTGCTTTGGGTTGAGGGTTTGGGATCCTCGGTCCTCAGCTCCACGGATTCTCCACCTCTTCTTTGCTTTCTTTACTCCCTAATTCTCCTCTGGGAATTCCTTGTAATCACACGAGCACGCCATTGTAACCAGAAATTATTGAAATGAAAAGTGTTGCACCTTTTCAAATTGTCTTTCTGGCCTTGTTGTTCTACTGGTAATACATCCGCAGGTTAGCGGAATTCCAGCCCCTTGGAATTTCTCGGCCATCTAGGGCTTCCAACTGGTAGGAGCCAGGTCGGTTTACCCAACGAACTTTATACGGGCCTTCCCAATTCGGCGCTAGCTTCCCACCTTCCGTAGGTTGAGATGCCTTAGCTCGCCTCAGCACCAGATCTCCAATTCTGAAAAGCTTCGGTCGGACTTTGGAGTTGTAATATCGGGCCACCCTCCGCTGATACATTGCCATCCGAACCTGCGCCATTTCCCTTGCTTCTTCCAAGAGATCCAGGTTCCCTCGGAGTTGCTCCGAGTTGGCCTCGGGTCGGTGTGCGGCTACCCGAGGTGAGGGAAGTCCGAGCTCTACGGGGACAACGGCTTCCGTGCCATAGGTTAGGCTGAAAGGCGTCTCCCCGGTAGGAGTCCGATGCGTGGTCCGATACGCCCAAAGGACATTCTCGAGTTCCTCGACCCAAGCTTGCCCCATCCGTCCGATCCGCGCTTTGATACCTTGGAGGATTGTCCGATTTGTGACCTCGGCCTCGCCGTTGGTTTGGGGATGCGACACGGACGTGAACCGATGTTCGATCCCGAACTCCTCGCAGAAGTCTCGGAAATGCTTGTTATCAAACTGTCGACCGTTATCCGAGATGAGGACCCGAGGTACCCCAAATCGGACAATGATGTTCTTCTTTACGAACTTCCGGACTTGCGCCTCCGTGATGGTGGCCAGTGGCTCTGCCTCCACCCACTTGGTGAAGTAGTCGATGGCGACAATCAAAAATTTCCGCTGGGCCGAAGCGATGGGGAATGGTCCGAGGATATCCATTCTCCACTGTGCAAAGGGCCAGGGGGCGGTGATTGGCGCCAAGGGAACAGAGGGGACTCTCTGGATGTTGGCGTGGCGCTGGCAGGCGTCGCATTTCCGTACGTGATCCTTTGAGTCTTCCAATAAGGTCGGCCAATAGTAGCCTTGCCTCATGATCTTATGTGCCAGGGACCTAGCCCCCAGGTGCGATCCGCAGATGCCTTCGTGGACTTCGCTGAGGGCGTAAGCCGCTTCCGAAGGGCGGAGGCACCTTAAGAGGGGGGCGGTGAACGAGGTCCGATACAGCCTCCCTTCGTAGAGTACGTAGTGGGCGGACTTCATAACAAGTCGCCGAGCTTGATCTTCATCTTCGGGGAGGATCCCTTCGGCGAGGTAAGCTACAAGCGGGTCCATCCAAGATGGTTCCGGATCAATTGCCATTACCGCTTCAGCCTCGTTGATGCTCGGGGCATCTAGGGTCTCCAGGTATATCGCTCTTGACAAGTTGTGTGCCTCAGCGCCCACCAAGCGGGACAACCTGTCGGCCCTAGCATTTTCGCTCCTTGGGACCTGCTGAATGTCAATACTGCCGAGGTCGGGAATGAGTGCTTGCACCTTCCGGACGTAGCTCTGCATGGTCGGGCTCCGTGTCTCGAACTCCCCTCGAACCTGCCCGACCACCAGCTGGGAGTCGGTGAAGACCTTCAGACGCCGGATGCCGAGCTCCTTGGCGAGTTTGAGTCCCGTGACTAGGGCCTCGTACTCCGCCTCATTGTTGGTCACTGGAAATCCGAACCTCAAGGCATACTCGGCTATCGCTCCATCGGGATTGGTAAGGACCAGCCCAGCCCCTCCACCTTCAGGGTTCGACGACTCGTCAATGTGGAGCGTCCAGATCGGGAGATCGAGGCTGGGTGTTTCCGGCGGCCTAGGTTCCGCCTCCTGCACAGTGCACTCAGCGAGAAAGTCCGCGAGCACCTGGGCCTTGATGGCGGGCCGGGGCTGGTAGCGGATGTCGAACTCACCAAGTTCTACTGCCCACTTCACCAGCCGTCCCGCATTCTCAGGATTGCTGAGGATCTGCCGCAGTGGTTGATCGGTCAAAAGGGTGACAGAATGAGCCTGGAAATAGGGGCGAAGCCTCCTGGTCGCAGTCAGCAGCGCGAAGGCGATCTTTCAGCCTTCGTGTACCGCGTCTCGGCATCCCGGAGGACTCGGCTGGTGTAGTACACGGGCTTCTGAAGTTTTGCCTCTTCCCGAACCAGTACTGCGCTGACTGCGGTTGGGGAGACCGCCAGGTAAAGGTAGAGCATCTCCCCCTCTTGCGGCTTGGACAGCAGGGGAGGAGACGCCATGTACTCCTTGAGCTGGTCGAACGCCACTTGACATTCAGCCGTCCAGAGGAAGTCTTTCGGGCGCTTCAACACCTTGAAGAACGGTTGGCAGCGTTCGGCCGATTTTGCCACAAATCGTTCGAGCGCGGCGACCCTCCCAGCGAGCTCCTGAACCTCCTTCACTTTGGTCGGAGGGGACATATCTTGGATGGCCTTGATTTTGTCCGGGTTGGCCTCGATCCCCCGCTGGTTGACAATGAAGCCGAGGAACCTCCCGGCCGAAGCACCAAAAGCGCACTTCGCTGGGTTTAGCTTCATACGAAACTTCCGCAAGGTGGCGAAGGTCTCCTCCAGATCCGCAATGTGCTGATCCGCATGGCGGCTCTTTACCAGCATATCGTCCACGTACACCTCCATGTTCCGGCCGATCTGCTCCTTGAAGATTTTATTGACGAGGCGCTGGTAAGTAGCGCCAGCGTTCTTCAGACCGAAGGGCATTACCTTGTAACAGTACAGCCCCCTGTCTGTTATGAAGGCCGTTTTCTCCTCGTCCTGTGGAGCCATCATTATTTGGTTGTAGCCGGAGAAGGCGTCCATGAAAGACAGCAGCTGATATCCGGAAGTCGCGTCGACCAGTTGGTCTATTCGCGGAAGCGGAAAGCTATCCTTGGGGCACGCCTTGTTCAGGTCGGTGTAGTCGACGCACATCCTCCACTTCCCGCTCGCCTTCCGGACAAGTACGACGTTTGCCAGCCACTCGGGGTAGCTCACTTCCCTTATGAAACCTGCCTCCAAGAGTTTGTCTACCTCCTGGTCGACCACCCGGATCCGATCCGGGGCACAGTGTCTCTTCTTTTGCTTTACTGGTCGGTGGGTCGGGTCGACGTTGAGGGCGTGAGAAATGACCTCCGGGTCGATCCCAGGTACATCGGCCGCCGACCAGGCAAACACATCAGCATTGGCTCGGAGGAATTCCACTAACCGGAGCCGAGCTTCCAAGTCGAGGTTGGCACCGACCCGGACCGTGCGGTCCGGGCGGCCTTCTTCGAGGGGAACTTCGATTACGCCCTCGGCCGGCTCCCCGTGCCGCAAGGCCACTTCGTCTCTGGCGTCAAGGGACTCGACGCTTAGGGCCTCCATGGGCTTCTTCCCTTTGAGAGTTGCTAGGAAACACTGCCGTGCGGTTGGTTGGTCACCTCGGACCTCTCCAATCCCGGCCGCCGTGGGGAACCGCATGAGCAAATGGTAGGTAGAAACCACCGCGCGAAGGGCGTTCAGTCCGGGTCGTCCGAGGATAGCGTTGTAGGCCGAGGGGACACGGACGACCAAGAACCCGAGTCGCACCGTGGCTTCTGCGGGTGCAACGCCCGCAGTCACAGGCAGCTCAATGACACCTTCGGCCGAGATAGCGTCTCCAGTGAATCCTATGAGGGGGGTGGATGTTTTGTGCAACAATTGTCGGGACAAGCTCATCTTTTGGAAGGCCTCGTAATACAAAATATCAGCTGAGCTTCCACTATCCACAAGAACACGCCTTACATCATAGTTCGCCATAGTGAGAGAGATCACCATGGCGTCATCGTGGGGAGTCTGAACCCCCTTTACATCTTCATCACAAAAAGCGATTACATTTCCGACCCGCTGCCTCTTCGCGACGGCCACTCCTGATGCTTCCGCCGAGCCCCTTGCGTTCCTCACGGGCCGAGAGCAGCCCCCAGTGATGGTGTGGATCACTCCCGCAATGGGTCGATTCTGCTCCCGAGGCTCCTGAGGGGCCGGGTCGGCCGGACGCGGGTCTGCCGGGGGACGTCGGTCGTTTACATATCGACCGAGACGCCCTCGGCGAATGAGAGCCTCGATCTCGTCCCGAAGCTGGAAGCAGTCTTCGGTATCGTGGCCGTGGTCTCGGTGGTACTCACAGTATGCCCGAGAAGGCCTCCTCCCAGGGATCTTCTTCATCTGCCTCGGGACCGGGAGGTCCTCCCGCCCCTTGACCTCCATGAGGATCTGGGCCCGGGGGGCCAGGAGTGGGGTGTACCGGTTGAAGCGTCGGTGCGGAGAACGAGGGCGTGTGGCGCCGTGGTTCCTTGCTGGTGACGGGCTTCTGCGCCGGCATTGAGGCGTCGGGCTCCTCCTCTGGGGTGCCTATTTTCGCCTTTTCTTCCCGGGCTTTAGAGGGGCCTCGGCGGCCTCCTTGTTCCGGTGGGAGGCTGCCTCCTCGGCGTCTGCATACTGGTTTGCCCGAGATAACAGCTCCGGAAAGCTCCGCGGCAGGCGTTTGTCCAGGGAGAAGGTGAGTCTGCCCTTCCGGAAGCCACGCTTCAGGGCTGAGAGAGCCACTTCCTGGCTCAGGTTCCGGACCTCCAGTGTAGCCTTGTTGAAGCGGGTGAGATAATCCCGCAGGCTTTCTCCCTCGTTTTGCCGGACATCAAAGAGGGAGTCGGAGACCAGTCGCCGCCTGCTACTGACGGCGAAATGGCTGATGAAGAAGCGGGTGAACTGGTCGAAGGACTGGATGGAGTTAGCCTCCAGGCCGGCGAACCATGCCCTTGCCGGGCCACGGAGGGTCGCCGGGAAGGCCTTGCAGAGGAGCGGATCCGATGCTCCATGGAGGAGCATAAGAGTCCTGAAACTCTCCACGTGGTCCCGCGGGTCCGCCGCCCCGTCGTAGGGTTCGATCGCCGGCATTTTGAACCCCGGCGGGTTCGGGGTCCGCAGGATCCTCGAGGCAAGCGCCGACTGGGAGGAGATCTCCAAGTCAGCGAAGGGATCTTTGGAGTGGCCCTTCAGGACCTGGAGCTGTCTGTGGAGATCGTCCACCCGCCGGTCCAGGGAGCGCGACCGGTGGGTGGGGGACAAGGAGCGGCGCGAGGGGGACCGACTGGAGTGCAGGCCCCTCGAGGACTGGGGTGTCTGAGAACGCGCCCGGGTCCGCCTCTCGTACCCCGCACAGCTCCGATGAGAAGGTCCTGGCAGAATGGACCGCACTCGAGAATCCTCCTCGCGCCGGCGCTCCTCTCCATGGGAGAGGAAGGAGCGCGGGTTGTGAGGAAGAGGCGAGTGCTCGGGGGGCAGCGGCTCCTGAGCCCGTTGCGGCACCCGAGAGATCACACCCTGCAGATTCTGCACTGCCTCCGCGAGGGTGCGAACCTGCTGGGCTAGCTGGTCGAACTGAGCAGCTTCGACCGTCTGAATGGGAGAAGGGGCGGTGGAGTGCTGCTGAGAGTGCGTTGGGGACGCAGCAGCCTCCCGGCCGGAGGCGCGAGAGGCTCCGCGACCGGAAGCATTGGAAGCTCCACGACCACCTCGCCGTGCCATTACGATCGTTCTAAGATTCGGCCCTTCCTCTAGCGCCAACTGTTGCTGGTGGTCCAAACCGAGAACGATTGGCACTGCGGTGTGAACGGGGTTCCGTCTGAGTTGTCTTGGTTGATGTTGGTTGCGCTCCACCTTCCGCCAAGAAACCTGCAAACAAGCCTTGCACCACCATCAGGGTGGTGATGGCCCTCCGACGGTCAAGTCAGAGGAGATTGGAGGAGGAGGAGAGGTGATAATCGCAAGTAAGAGAGTGCTCTGGGAGATATTGCTCACCCCCCCCTTTCTTCCCCCAGCCGCATATATACCTGGCTGGGGGGTCTCTCAGGGGGGTTCGTTATCGTGGGGCACGATGGTGTGGCCACTGACATGGCCGTTACAGGGCGTCGTGGAGCAGCACCGGGTACGGCCACGTCAGGGCATAGTGGGGCTCCGCTTTGTACGGCTGATGCAGGAGATCGTGGAGCAGCATCGGATACAGCCGTTGCAGGGAGTAGTGGAGCAGGAGGCCGCGGCGTGCCTCTGGGGAATAGCCTGTCGTTATCAAGAGATCTCCGACTCGGGGTCGGAGCGCTGGATCAAGGGGCAGCCGACTCGGGGTCGGGCTGCGGAGCCGAGGATATCCGACTCGGGGTCGGATTGCTGGATCAAAGGGCAGCCGACTCGGGGTCGGGCTGCGGAGCCGAGGACGTCCGACTCGGGGTCGGAGCGCTGGATCAAAGGGCAGCCGACTCGGGGTCGGGCTGCGGAGCCGAGGATGTCCGACTCGGGGTCGGATTGCTGGATCAAAGGGCAGCCGTAGTCTTCCTGGGCGCGCGTGCCGGTCACGTGGGGCATGGCGGCTTAGTTCCCCCGTAACAGTATGTATTGAGCATATATGCACGGAAAAATAATTAGCCGACATATTTACAAAACCATTGAGTGAAGATAGATTCTGCATGCTAAGAAGGGAATTAGGCATATGTGATCCTTTTTATTGAAGAAATATAAAAGGGAGCTAGTAGTCTCATGATACATTCCTCTAACTTCTAAAATTTCATGAAACATGAGTCAAATTTGTTATCTAGAGATTCCTTACTCATGTATCATTGTCCCAGAGAGAATTTATAAGGTTTGGAAGCAAGGAAAATTTTTAGAAGCAAAAAGGAAGAGAAAAGAAAATTTCTGCACTTGGGTCGACCCAACCCAGAACATGGGTCAACTCAACGTTGAGTCGACCCAAGAAAAATCTTGAGTCGACCCAACGTCGGGACCCCACTGATAAAAGGGGACCCGAGAGCTTATCTAGGGCACTGTTTGCCCTTTGTCTTCTTCCGAAAAACCTTTTCCCCACTCTCAAATCTTCTCCAATCATCTCCAAACAGTAGATTTCCTTGAAATCTTAGAGAAATGGAACCCAAAAGAGCCGTAGCCAAGAGATCCGGAAGAGTAACTCGGATCCAACGGGAGGAAAGGCAACCTACCGAGCCTTCTCCCGTGTCTCCACGATGTGAGGCACGTGCGGAGGCCCCTCCTCCTCCTTCCCCCTCAGTGATACTTGCAAGATTTGCGGGGAGGCCGGTTACAATGGGGAGAAGGATCCATTCCGAGTTCTTCAATCAAGAAGGGTTTCGGATTTGGGAATGGATCCAAAGGCAAGGTTGGGAGTATCTTTGCTCCCTAGATGTGGTTATCTACCCCGGATTGGTACAAGAGTTCTATGCCTTCCTCAAAACTGGTATGGGAGGGCTTGTTTCGGAAGTTCGAGGGGTTCGAATTCGAGTTTCCGAGGAGAGCTTGAGTGAGCTACTTCATCTACCCTGCATAGGAGCCACTCCGGAAAAGCCAGAAAACAAAATGAGAACTCTACAGTTGATCATGGAAAATGAGAACTTCGACTTTTCCACGAAGGTAATAGCTAGTTCTCTTTCCGCTGAAATGAGATTACTGCTCAATATGATCAATAGGATTTTATTTCCAAAGACCGGGAGATTCGATCTCATCACAGAGCGAGATCTAGCTGTGATGGAGTGTATGATTCGGGGGATTCCCCTAAATCTTCCGGCTATGATACTGAGACAGATGAGGAAGGTAATGTACAGTAACAGGGTATCACTACCTTATGGTATGATACTCACCTTGATTTTCCGTCAGCACGGTTTACCTCTCGAGGAGGAGGCATCCAAGAGTCTGCATCATACTGATACATACACTACACGGACACTTATACGCATGGGATATGAGAAAGTGAACGGGTAGTGGATTCACACTAGAGCAGGCATTCAGGGTGAGGCGCCAGAGGAAGATGCACCAGAGGATGAGGATGAGGAGCATATGGATCATCCTACTGCACCCTCAGAGGCTGGACCATCGTCATCCGTTTCTCCGACAGATACGGATGAGTTCTGGAGCAGGATGACTGAGCTCATGTCAGCTCAGGCGAGGACTATCACTGATGGGCTGACGAGCCGATTGGACGCCCGGTTGGATGTCATGTCTGCTGAGATCAGTGATCTGAGGCAGCAGATAGGAGCACTCCGGAGAGAGAGAGAGACCCATGGACCATCTGTGCCACAGGCTGCTGAGTCAGAGATTTCGGCACAGAGTCATCCAGCTCGTCGTGCTCCACGCCAGACACAGTCCCACCAGGCTCGACCTCCCCTCGCCACGTACACTAGGAGGATGAGGACTAGATCCCAGCCGTTAGAGTCTCCCTAGGCTGATCTTAGCATCTATGTTTAGAGCCTAGGCTAGATATCTAGTTCTCATATGTATCTTGCTTTTATCATGTATCTTTAAATCTTGATTAAGGAACATTGTATCTGTTTTTTTTTGTTTTAGGACATGAATGTATGAAAATGTTCCTATTTTGATCAATGAAGTTTGAAGTTTGTTGTTTATTGCATCTTTCCCATGTATCTTTTTGATGATAACAAAAAGGGGGAGAAGTAAAGAAAGAGTATTTATTTATTTTAGGAAGTAAAGAAAGAGTATTTATTTGAGGAGAAGTAAAGATCTTAGGTGAGAAGTAAAGATTTTGTATAGATTAGATAAAGCAACAAAAAGGGGGAGCAATTTGTAACAATGAAATTGATTAAATCAAAATTTCTATCAAATTTCAGAATTTGGCACATATAAATTCAGAATTTGGCACGCACCTCTCGCACCCCGATACATAACCTGAAACTCATATTTTATCTCAAATTTTTTTTGAAGTTTCATCGCTAATGAATTATAAATGAAAGGGGGAGCAATTCAAAGAGTCAAATTGGCAACATTTAAATAATATAGGGGGAGATTTCACTCTTATATATGAAAAGCTGAAATTCAGCAATTTAAACCCTTCTATAAACTATTTTTAAAGACAAGTATCAATAGGCTTATACTCTTTATTTTGTAATCATCAAAAAGGGGGAGATTGAGGATGATAGTGTTATTTTGATGATTAAAAAGCAATTATCTAGAGTATATTATAAGTTAAATTGATACTTCATTTATAAGTTCATTACTCTCAGTATATCTGTATGAATTGATATAGATACATGTCTTTGTTCATTTGAATGAATCTAACCTTGAGATGCAGCAAAGTGTAGGTTGAGTCGACCCAAAGGTTGATTGGGTCGACCTCGGCACATCAAGAAGTCATTTGGCACACTTCTGCAAAATTGGCACAGATGAACAGTGAGTTGGGTCGACCCAAGGTAAGCATGAGTCGACCCAAACTTCAAGAACCTCAAAACATGAAAGAAATATGTTCTCTGGATTTACTGAGAGGGTCGACCCAAACAGTGGTTGAGTCGACCCAAGCTTGAGTCGACCCAAACCCTGAGAGGGTCGACCCAAAGGCAAGACAGAAAGACAGACAGAAAATAGTTCTCTGAAATTACTGAGAGGGTCGACCCAAGAAGAAGTTGAGTTGACCCAAGTGAACTTTGAGTCGACCCAAAGAATGGTTGGGTCGACCCAAGTGAAGGAAGTCTGAAATTCAAGTTTCTGTGTTCTCTGAGAGGGTCGACCCAAGGAATGTTTGAGTCGACCAGAGGCAAAGTTGGGTCGACCCAAGGACAGGTTGAGCCGACCCAAACACGGGCTGAACAGTAACGGCTAGTTCTGCAGATGTACTTTTTGTCCTTCCCAAGGTCAGTAACGGCTAGTTTTTGAATTCTAACCATTGGGGCTTGACCAAAGGATGTGAGAAGCTATTTAAAGGGGCACTATTCATCAGATAGAACAACTTTTGAAAGGAATATCAAAGAGTACACAAGAAAACAAAAGTGCCCTAATCTTCTTCATCAAGAGCTTCATTCAAGAATCAAAGAAAGGGATTGAGCAGATTCAAGGAGTCATCAAGAGCTCCATCCTCCCTTGAAGAGTGAAGCATCCTTGACAAAGAAGAGCAAAGCCACTTCAAAGCGATAAATACTTTCTAACTCTTCTTTGTAGTTAATATTGTTTCATATGCTCATTTAGGAGTTTGAATCTTTCCTTTTGTTTGTCGAATAATTTGTAAAGGTTCGTTGGTGAACCCGTAAAACCAACAAAGGTTTTTGGTGAACCCGGAAAACTAAAGTGTAAAGGTTCGTTGGTGAGCCCGCAAAACCAACAAAGGTTTTTGGTGAACCCAGAAAACCAAAGTGTATAGGTTCGTTGGTGAGCCCGTAAAACCAACAAAGGTTTTTGGATTGTGAGCCCGGAAAACAATCCAACTGTAATCCGCGGGATTATAGTGAATTCCCAAGGGGTCGCTTGGGGAGTGGACGTAGGTGCTAAGGAGAGCACCGAACCACTATACTTCTTGTTGTTTGCATTGTGATTTGTTTAAGTTCACTAACTCATCATTTAACACAAGTAAGATAGTTAAAATTCAGAAGAAACCAATTCACCCCCCCCCCCCCTCTTGGCTTGTCACCTTGGGCAACATGCTTGTTGCCCAAGGTGACAACCCAAGAGGGGGGGTGAATTGGGTTTTCTAAAAATTATGTTCCCTAATTTTTACTTTGAATAGAATGCAGCGGAATAATAAAATGTTATTTACTTAAGCTCTAGGCAATTACAAGTAAAGCAGTGGAAAATTAAGCTAGAGCAATTATACTATGGCTTTAGGGTGCAATTGATCTAAAATTAACTTATAGTTGTATGATCAATTTTAATCTATGTGTATGGTAAGAATGGAGTGGAAGCTAAGCAAATTCTAAACAATCACTTATAACGCTATAGAAAACAAAGCTAAAGATATTACACAATCAAGCATGAATGTAAGGCATGAAATACAAGAGATAAGGCATCACAAACACAAAGATGTATAGTGGTTCGGTGCACCCCAGCACCTACATCCACTCCCCAAGACCTCTTGGGAATTTCACTATAATCCCTCAGATTACAGTCGGTTGTTTTACAAGCTCACAACCCAACTTGTTGTTTTGCGAGATCACAACGAACTCGGTCGGTTTTCACAGGCTCACCGACTAGAACCAACCGATTGTTTTCACGGGCTCACAATCCAACCCTGTTGGTTTTCCCAAAGGCTCACCAACCACAACCTTACAACGATTGTTTTCCGGGTTCACAATCAACCCAGTTGGTTTTCCCAAAGGCTCACCAACCACAACCTTACAAAGTTGGTTTTTCCTTTGGCTTACCAACAAACCTTAACCCCTTGATTCAATCCCTTGATTGAATCAAGTTATAAGATAATAGAGCAAGAGTTTAAATCAAATACAAGCTTCTCAAATAAGCAAATATAGCAAATATAAATAAGTAAAGTAAAGAGATGAAGCCCTCAAACAAATTTGTAGATGGAGGAACTCGGCTTCTTCTTTACTTGACCCTCTTCTGATTTTGTACGAAGTAGAGGATCACCGAGGCAAAACACGGATGGAGAGGAAGCTTTGGAATTCACTTGGATGCTCTTCTTCTCTCTATTTTACTTTGAATGGCCCTTTTGTGCTTATGGGAGATTTATCTTGTAATCTCTTTGAAATCTCTTCCCTAAATGTTCTCTCCCACTTCCATACCTTCTGCCCTAGCTCTCCTCTTGATTTTATAGCTTTAGATGGCGTGGAAACAAAAATCTAGCCGTTAGAGACAAAAATAGAGCCGTTGGAGTCAAGAAAAAAACTAGCCGTTATGCCTCCCAGCGTGCTAGAGTCGACTCGGCTGAAGCAGGAGTCGACTCGGCTGAAATAGGAGTCGACTCATGAATAGTAGTCTGCCGGCACTGTAGCTGGGAGTCGACTCCGCACTGTAGCACTGAAGTTGGAGTCGACTCGAGATCACTGTAGCGCTGAAAATCAACTCTCTGTCTTTTTGTTTGTTCTCAGTCGGAGTCGACTCGTAGAGTATCGGAGTCGACTCGAGCACTATTTCTTGAAACTCTAGAGTGCCAGAGTCGACTCTAAACTTTCCGGAGTCGACTCGAGGACTATTCTTTTGAATTTTTCTTTAAATTTGCTCCTCCAACTTGAATTCTTTAAACTTGAAACTTGGGCCAATAAATTGTAGCTTTCTTCCAACTTTTCTTGAGAGCTTTGGAGGCCTTCTTGTATTCTTCCAATCTTGCTATGTTCCTTGCAAAATAAATTCTTTCTCTTTGCAACACAAACATTAGTATTTATACTTCAAGGTTTTGTGATCATCAAAATCAATCTTTAAATCAATCTTTGGATCATCAGTCTCCCCCTTTTTGATGATGACAAAACTTGGAGTATATGCAATATAAAGTATATTGTGTTCTAGAAGTAATGCATAGCTAAGTTGTTTGAAGTAGAAAATATATATCTTTAAAATATACTTCATGATAATGCTTTTAAATTTAATCTTAACATAATCAACACATAAAGCATTATGAGCATATACTCAGATATTCCTCCCCCTTTTTGACAACATCAGAAAGATAGTAAAACATTAAGCACAAGGATAAGAATACTCAAGTATTTCTTTTCCTTATTGTACTCTGATTTGCATGTCTAATTATTGCAAGAGTATGAATCATATAACTCAAGGCAATAATAAAAAAGATTAATGAGCATAGATCAGAGCTAATTAGGATAATTTCAAAGGAGAACACATTGAATGTGATTCCAAGGATAGTTTTTAACTCAAGTGTAGGTGGAATCTTCCTTAGGTTAATTCAAGAAGTACCACAAATGATATTCAAGGAAAGCACGAATGGAAATTTAACTTCTCTTCAATAATAAGTATGAAAGCTTGTTCATTTAAGATCTTTTGCCCAATATATTAAGTATTTTAGCAACATGAAAGCAATTTAACTAATTTTCAGAGTATAAGAGCAATATATTAAGTATGATTGCAAAGTTCTTTTATGGTGTAAAAATATTGTGGCATAAATACTAAAACATGAATTCATGCAATTTATGATATATCTTAGAATCTACATAAAATTCAAAGCTTTGAAGGTTCTTTTAAAGCTCTTTTAAAGAATTTATTCCTTTAAGAAGAAGCACATTTTGGTACATATAATAATGAATTGGCACAAAAATTGAAGTTCTAAAGAACAAGCCAATTAGGACTCATTAGTGAATTCCAAAATAGATTTTCTGAGAGATACTCAAGAAAATTCAACACATTATTCTCCCCCTTTTTCATTAAGTTAGAGGCTCTTAAGATCAACTGTTTGAATTGCAATTTGGTTCATGATTTATGCATAAGATATATTAACCAAATAACAAGCCTCAAGATGTATTATAAAGATTTTCAGATTTAAATTTCAGAAGATACATATTGGAGAGTATTAGGATCACTTTTCATTTAGTATTCTTTCTCTCTCCTTTAGTTATAGATTTATGCGATTAAGTTCCATAAGATCTCTCCTTCTAAAATTTTCTTTCTCCCCCTCAATTGATCATTCCACTTAAGAGTTTAGAATTTGAAGATAATGTTCAATAAAATTGTCAATCTCGAAAATATATTTTCTATAAGTTTCAGCTTATTTTCATAAGACTCAAGGTTTGAGATAAGACAACCTTTATAGAACTCACCTCAAGGTATAAACTTATTATATAATTAAAGCAAGTCTTGCAATATAAGGAGGTTCATCAAAATCAATCCATAAAAAAATCAAGGTATGCATCAAATTAAAGTAACTTTTAGGGTAAGATACTGAATATCTAAAGCTCCCCCTCAAAAGATGCATTCTTCTTCAATCATTCTTTTCTTTGGTTGAACTTCAGATTTTAATGATAAACGTGAATAAAGCTGAAACTTTATGATATCAAGAATGTAGAGTGATTTAGAATTATTCAAAATTTATAGCAATCACTCTTTTTAATCTTTCAAGAACAAGTTATGCTTTCTCTAAATCTTTGAGAAAATGTATAGAAATATTAATCAGAAAGTGATTCATTTGAAGCTCAAATTCTTTCAAAAGTATTTACATTTTCTTTCTTTAAGAATCATTTGAGTGAGCTGAAATGTTTCTAGACTTAAGATCATTCACTCTTTTAATAATATATATATATATATATTGATGGAAGTCTTTAATAATGTAGGAGAGAAAAATATATAGATGATCATTGAAGTATATATATTTATAGAACTCAATTTCTTAATCATAGTTTTTCAGCAATGTATATATGAAGCACAATAAATCTTTTTAATATCAAAATAAAATCATATATTTAAAAATATTTGTTTGCAATTAAGATCATTGAAAGACACATCATTTAGACCAATCTTAGTACACTTTAAGGATAAAAAAAGATATGTTTCGGATGCGTATCGAGACAATCAACCAAGGCATCAAAATTAATTCTGTTTTTCTTAAATTAAGATTTTATTTAGAAATCATATTGAGTTTAAGCTTTTATACAAAATCAGATGCTGAATTTCATAAAGATTTTCAATAGAGGCTTTCAAAGTCATAATTTGAGATATGTATCTTCCAGATTGTAGCTCATCTTAAATCATTACGATTGAAAACACATATTTCAAACATATAAGAGCATATTCAAAATATTTGTATTTATGTTGAGTTTTGGTATGAATTAGAATATTATATACCAAAGTTAAGCAAGTTGAAGGATAAAACAAACTCAATTCATTTTGCCTAAATAGAGATATCCTTCTCTTCTCCTTTTTACAAATTTATTCAACTTTCAGATTTTAACGATGATTGTGAACGACAAATCTGAAATTTCTTTTCAATAATACCAAACAAAAATTTTATGTAGTATTCCAAACATTCAATCAAATTGTCCAAGCATGGAGCATTACAAAATATTGAGAACCCATAATTCAAGACATCATGCCACATGCAAAATATATTATGTGTTAACTCATGCATTAAAATATTAAGAACAAGCATGTTAAGGATCAAAATCAATTCTTTTCAAATAAACTTCCCCTATTTAAATATAATCTTGCATTGATTTCATCCTTAAAGTGTGTTTTCAAGTGATTAAAAAATTTGACTTGATTCTTCTTATATACTTTCATTTATTTTGTCTTTCATTTTTTCTTTCTTATGCTCTATACTCTATTTGCTCCCTATCCGGTGGAGTTGGAAGGGGCACGAGGTACTACCACTAGCCTCCCTCTTGTGCCGTCTCTAATATACCCTACACCGAATAGTTGGGTCAAATAGTGCCGGGTACTACCACTAGCCTCCCCATTGGCACCATCCCTATGATGAGCAATATAGAAATGTTAAAATGTTTACTTCAAACTCTCCCTGTTTAAGTGTAATTAATTACAGATTTTATCCTTTCACGAGTCTCATAAATATCCCAAATATATTATGCTTGTTTTGCTTTTTCTTAAGATTGAAGTATTTGCCTTTATTTAGATTTTACTTCTCTTGAATAATATCTATTTTCTTTTCTTTATCTCTCTCTCTTTTCGTTATTCTCAAGTAATTTACATGAAAGAGCAGAATAAAGAAATAATCTTATGTATCATATAGATGTATATCATGCAAACAACATTTTCATTGTGCTCAAGGATTCATAACTTCTCACAAGTTATTTTACATCAAAATTTTAAGCATATACTTGTGTATTTCATGGTTATGATATAGGCAAAGAAATAATTTAGTTTGGGCAAACCATGAAACAATTTCTAAAGTATAAGTCAGTCAATACATATATAGACATGATATCAAAAATTAATAATTAAAGAATTTAATCATGCCATAATAAGAATTAAGTTATTGACTTTGCTCAATTAATTTATGAGAGAGGTATCTAAAATTACCTATTCATTCTATATTCTTCAAGTTGAAATCTCTCATTTTCTTGCTCAAGGATCCTGCATTATTAACAAACTCCTTTTCTTTCTTGAAAGAAAGTCATTAGTTTCTTCAAGATACAAAACATTCATCCAACATATTTTTTAACTAGATGACTCAATATAAGATATGACAATAGTTGCATGTTGAGTCACTATAAGCAAGCACATATCACTTGAACTAAAGAGATAGTTTCATTAATCAAGATGGTTCAAGGACAAGCACGTGAGGCAATAGAAAGATTCATCAAGATCAAATCAATTTTTTATTTCCAAAATCAATTTAGTTTAGATTCTATTTGCTTAAAATAATTATCAATAAGACATGTTAGCTAAGTTTTAATCATCTTATCTTAAACGGTTGTTTCTATCAAAATTCAGATTATGATTTATTTGTTATCAATAAAATATGATTCATTAAAGTTAGATTGAAATCTTGCACAAGGGCACATAATGAGCATACAATCTGGTCTACTAGCTGTATGATAAAATGATTATTCTATCATGCTTCAATACAGCTTTAAAAAATAATAGATCTACTTTGCTCATTCTTTTCAAATTCTACAAGATGGGGTCATAGACATACCTTCTTCATGCCAATCTTCTATAAGAGTTTTCTTGTGGACTAACTTTGGTCAATGAAGATCCCCTTTCTTGTTTGGCTTAATTTGGAGTTCGAGAAAGAAAATGTTAATTTATTCATTATACATATTTCAAACTCACTTTGCATGAGCTTAGTAAAATCTCCATATAAATTTTCATCAGTAGAACAAAAATGATGCCATCAATGTGTGCTTTAAGCAAGCAAGATATCACAGATTCATCTTTTTAATGTATAGATTTATCATTATTACTTTTTATCAAAAAGTTACTCAAGCTTTTATATATCATGCTTTTGACGCTTGTTCCAAATCACATATTACTTTATCATATATGTAATGAGTATTTTTAAATAAGGTGGTTATTTTACATAGATCTTTTCTAATGAAATAACCACATAGGAGTGCATTCTACACATTCATTTGACAGAATTAAAGTTCATAAAGCAAGCAAATGATAATGGTGATCTTTACTTCTAATCATGCAAGAATCTTATCAAGATCTATTTCATCTTTTCTTGATTTAGTCTTTTAGTAGTCATCAATTTTTCTTCATTAAGTGCATTTCTGAAAAACTCAATTTGGTTCTAATTATTAACAAGTTTTCAGATTGTTATATGTAAAAGATTAACCATATACATATATAATTTGATTTTAGTATCTTGATAATAAATCATTAGTCTCATAAAGAATAAAATGAATTGATATTTCTACAACTATAATCTTTTCATTAAATGTTCCATATGCATTGCTTAATGAATGATATCCAAAAATAGAAATATCTTTATCAGATTTGGCATTATTTTCAAAAGACCATATCAAGCATAACATATACTACTGAAAAATATGAAAGATATGCAATAGATCATTTTCTATTTTTCAGAAGATCAAATGGAGTTTTCATCAAAAATAGATCTAATAGTAACCATATATATGACAAGCAATGATGATAGCTTTTAACAAAAAAAATTATTTAAGTAGATAACTATCATACAACATTGCCTTTTACATTTCTTCAAGGATTCTATTAATCCTATTTTACTTATGGTGTTCTTGGTGCAGAAACAATTGTATTCAATATTATTTTCTGTGCACAACTTAATAAGAAATTGATTTTCAAGACTATGCCATGATACTTCTTTTACTTTCATTAGTTTGCAAACCTTTTTCATTTGATCCCTTTTTGTGAGTTTGTGCCAATGCAGAAAATATTTCAATTTACGTGCCAAGAACAAAGCCAATGTAAGCTTTTGAAAACTTAGTGTTGGAAACAACATCTTTAGATTTAGAGATTGATTTTTGTTTGTTTCCTTAGTTAACATGCATAGCAAACTTTGACCTTTCAGAAGATAATCTAAGTAAGCCAATGGCAAGGTCTTTTGAAATTAAGTCCATACTAGCATAAGTTAATTTTATATGCCCCCAAAAAAAAATTCTTTAATATTAGTATTTATAATGCATAATTTTTTTAAGAGCATATTAAGTACATATTCTTATGTCTATGATCAATAGAAGATAATGCCTTGGATACGAACTCTCAATCAAGCATATAGAGGACTCAAAAAGATAATTTAAGGAAATTGATTAATCATTAACAAAATATCCCTCAATATAGAAAAGTATAGAAAGATGAAGGACTTTGAATTTATTTCTTCTATTTTAATTACTTTTCTTGATTATATTTTAAGTTTCACTCTTTAACGTGTGTCTAGAACACCCATTTGTATGAATGTTCTATTTGTTCCATGGGTATCTTGGCACACCTACATCTACATCCTCATATTTTTATTTTGGGTACCCAAGTTTGCTTGGGTCCTTGAGAGTTAGGACATATGGTTCCTTTTGGAACCCAAATCTGTTTAATAGTAATAACTTTACCATTTGATTTAATTGTATTAGAACGATAGGTAAAGTTGTTATGCCCATTCTTTTCATGTTTGAAATAAGTTATCTTATTTAATGGTTTGCTTGATGCATTGATAACCTTTTTCTCTAGAGATTTATTGTTAACCAAAGGAGTTAACCCAAGTTTGGATTTATCAAAAACAATATGTTGATTTTCAAACATCATTTTTAATCTTTCTGAACTTACAGTGAACTTGTTAATAAGAGATTTCAGTTGGTCAACTTCTTCACTCAAGTTTTGGTTTGTTTTGATTAAGCTATGATTTTTCTGAATCAATTCTTCTGAATTTAACCTTAAGCTTTCATTTTCAGAATTTAGTTTGTCATATATTTCAGCAATAGAATTTTTTTCTTTTGAGATTTCGAGATTTTAGCTTTTTAAGATTTTTATTTTTGATAGCTAATTTTCTACATTCACTATACAAATCATGAAAAGCATTTAATAGTTCATCATAAGAATATTCTTCATGAAATTCATTAGATTTAGATTCTATTTTATCTTCTAGTGCCATAAAACATAAGTTAGTTACCTCTTGTAGTTCATTGTTGCTTCTAGCTTTCAATTTCTTGCTTGACTCTTCCTTGGTCAAGACTTTCTTGCCTTTTATTTTTTTCTTCCTTTCTTCTTGCTTCCTCTTCTTCCATGTCTTTAGGAAGCTTTTGAATTTTTCGGTGTTTGGGAATGAATCCTTGTTTCCATCAGCGGACTCTTTGTCTTTTGAACTAATCTGCCTCAGAGTCGACTCGGGCCTTGTTGGAGTCGACTCGGCTAACTTGGGAGTCGACTCGGAAATACTTGAAGTCGACTCGTTCACAGGGTCTTCAAGACTGTGTCTCTGCCTTTCAGACTGTTCTTCTGTAGGAGTCGACTCGGACAAACTGGGAGTCGACTCGGCTACTGTGGAGGATTCTGCAATCTCATTGTTAGTACGCAATTGAAGCACATGTGAGCTAATCTGAAATTTATCATAAATAATTGTTAAAGTATCCCAGATTTCTTTAGCAGATAAGCATGCAGAAATCTTATGAAATATAGATTCATGGATAGCACAATATAGAAAGTTCATAGCGTTAGCATTCAATTGTGCTAAGTCTTTTTCATTGACATTTTGAGAGAGTGTGTGAGGTCCATCTATAATGATATTCCATATTTTATAGTTTTGTGATTGAACAAAAATTTTCATTCTAGCTTTCCATTGAATATAATTAGTTCCATCAAACAGTGGAGGTCTGTTTATGGAAAGTCCCTCGGCAAATAATATGTTATGTGGGGTTGTCATAATCTTTAGCTCTAGTCGGTTAAGACTATAATTAATAACAGAGCACCTGCTCTGATACCACTTGTTGCCCAAGGTGACAACCCAAGAGGGGGGGTGAATTGGGTTTTCTAAAAATTATGTTTCCTAATTTTTACTTTGAATAATGCAGCGGAATAATAAGATGTTATTTACTTAAGCTCTAGGCAATTACAAGTAAAGCAGTGGAAAATTAAGCTAGAGCAATTATACTATGGCTTTAGGGTGCAATTGATCTAAAATTAACTTATAGTTGTATGATCAATTTTAATCTATGTGTATGGTAAGAATGGAGTGGAAGCTAAGCAAATTCTAAACAATCACTTATAACTCTATAGAAAACAAAGCTAAAGATATTACACAATCAAGCATGAATGTAAGGCATGAAATACAAGAGATAAGGCATCACAAATACAAAGATGTATAGTGGTTCGGTGCACCCCAGCACCTACATCCACTCCCCAAGACCTCTTGGAAATTTCACTATAATTCCTCAGATTACAGTCGGTTGTTTTAAAAGCTCACAACCCAACTTGTTGTTTTACGAGATCACAACGAACTCGGTCGGTTTTCACAGGCTCACCGACTAGAACCAACCGATTGTTTTCACGGGCTCACAATCCAACCCAGTTGGTTTTTCCAAAGGCTCACCAACCACAACCTTACAACGATTGTTTTCCGAGTTCACAATCAACCCAGTTGGTTTTCCCAAAGGCTCACCAACCACAACCTTACAAAGTTGGTTTTTTCTTTGGCTTACCAACAAACCTTAACCCCTTGATTCAATCCCTTGATTGAATCAAGTTATAAGATAATAGAGCAAGAGTTTAAATCAAATACAAGCTTCTCAAATAAGCAAATATAGCAAATATAAATAAGTAAAGTAAAGAGATGAAGCCCTCAAACAAATTTGTAGATGGAGGAACTCGGCTTCTTCTTTACTTGACCCTCTTCTGATTTTGCACGAAGTAGAGGATCACCGAGGCAAAACACGGATGGAGAGGAAGCTTTGGAATTCACTTGGATGCTCTTCTTCTCTCTATTTTACTTTGAATGGCCCTTTTGTGCTTATGGAAGATTTTCCTTGTAATCTCTTTGAAATCTCTTCCCTAAATGTTCTCTCCCACTTCCATACCTTCTTTCTTAGCTCTCCTCTTGATTTTATAGCTTTAGATGGCGTGGAAACAAAAATCTAGCCGTTAGAGACAAAAATAGAGCCGTTGGAGTCAAGAAAAAACTAGCCGTTATGCCTCCCAGCGTGCTAGAGTCGACTCGGCTGAAGCAGGTGTTAGGATCCCACATATGCCATGAAAATTTCGAAATAATTTTCAGATTGCAGCGGAAAAACATATGCGGGATCCGTTCATCGCATGAACGTATTTTAAAACCATTCGTTTGTAGAAAGATTAGAATTAAATTATTTTAAACTATTTTAAAATCATTAAGAAGATCAGATCTTCACCTTGTGTGGGTAGATGGTCTCCACAAATCTGATTCACGTGGATTTGTAGAAGGTTCGATGGAAGCCGCACACGCGTCCGGCCTCTACGGGTATCCACACAAGGTAATGATTCGATCGAAACCTTTGGATCTCTCCGGGGTGCTAGCTCCCTTGCAGAGATGGCTATTGATGGTTGAATCCTTTTTCCTTGCAGCAATCAACACTTGGTTGCTTTCTCTTGAGGATGAAGAAGAGAAGAAAAAAAAAATAAAAGGAAGCATACACTTGCAGCCTTTTATTTTTGGTGGAAGAAGGAAAGAAAAAGAGATGCACACGCCTCCCTTCTTTTCTTTGTTGGTGGCTGATGAAACCCCAAAAGAGGAGAGGGCTTCTCACGGCTCAAAGAAGGTTGAGAGGAGGAGAGGTACGGCTCAATAATGGAATGAAAAAGTCCCATACGGCAGCCCCTTTTTATTTTTGTTTAAGATAAAGTTGGAGCTCCTAAAATTTAGGAGCTCCATCCTTATCCATTATTCAAGAGGAGGGGAGTGGGCCCCTCCTCCTTTTCTTCCCGTGAAATGCCAAGGGAGGGGTGTACGCCCCTCCCTCCTTATCTTACATCATGCATGCCTCCACTTGATCTAATCAAGTGGAGGTTAGGGGCTTAATCTTAGGTGGTTTAGTCCCTTTCAAAAAGGAACTAGGTGCACCCTTTCTTTCATTCCAAATCCTAATCCAATTAGGATTTAATTGAACCAAGATTCCATTGAACTCTTCAATCCTAATCCAATTAGGAGTCTTTTAATTAATTATATTAAAATTTTAAAATTAATTAGGACTTGAAATAATCCTAATCTAATTAGAACTTATTAAATTTCAGCCCTAAGACAATTAGGACTTTAGAAATTCTATTCCAAATAAGATTCTAATTTAATTTGAAATCCTAATCCAATTAGGACTCCAAAGATCCTACTCCAAGTAGGACTCATGATCAAGTCCAATTAATTAAATCTAATTAATTAAATTAAATTGCAATCCGATTGCAATTATTCCTTCTTCTAACCACTAACTCTTAGCGGGTTTTCATTTATCAATCTAATTGATTATTTGTGATTCCTAATCACATTCAACCATCGGATCGGTCATTACCTCTAATATGTGTGACCCCATAGATTCCATTCTGACTGGTAATGAGATATATTGTGATATCTATCACAATATCATTGAAAACTCCTTTCAATGGGTTGAAACAATTTCAACTCAACTCATCAGGGTTTATCGACCATCAAGATGATCCCTGTGAGTCTCACCATCCACCAGTGACACCTAGCAGTATGTAGTGGCCACCCAGCAGAATAGAATGATGAACCTCTAGGTGCAGTTATCGTATGATACAGTCCTTCTATCATGGATTCCTACAGATCGGAGGTCATGGATAACTCGTCAAACCGTGTCGTCTGTCATATGTCTAGATTTATTCGACTTGAGTTCGATAGTGGAAAACTCTTTCTCCACTGTATTTACTGCCCTGGCCAAGGTCTTAGAACTCAGTCTAATAAATCACATAGGATCTCTCCTCTTCTATCAAGGTCGATAGATTCCATGTAAATGCATACCCTACTCCTACAGTGAACCTACTGCAGCCAATCTACACAACAAGGACCCATATGACTAGAGACCATGTATATGTGCAGTCAAACTACAATAACCTCACTGTGAGTAGCCGAAGCACCGCAGGTCAAAGGACCAGTCACACTACTGCAACATCAAGTAAGTCACTGACGAGTGGATAGACATCCAAGTGACTTCTTGTCTTGGTCACGCTCAGTACCCTTGTTCTCTAACAAGCACCTGCACTCTCACTTCAGTGTCCCTACACTGTGGACTCGAGTCTCGTCCATCCATAAGGAAAGCGATATGTGCACTGATCGGATCGATCACCGTCCTCGTGATGATCCATTGATCAGGAGCATTTAGAAATTAATCACCAATGATACATGGCTCAAATTCTAAACTCTTGAGAATATGTATCATCATCTTATTAATTTCTTGGACGATTCATAGACACATAAACAATATGAATGAAAAGATGCCCATTTATTATTCAATAATAATAAAGTCAAGTACAAATTTATGTCTCAGAATAAATAATGTGTCTGCCAGATTGGCTTCTAGAGCATACATCTAACAATCTCCCACTTGCACTAAAGCCAATCAGCCATATATCTAAGTCCCATCTTCTCAAGGTGGGCTTCAGTCTTCTGCTGACTTAGCGGTTTAGTGAGTGGGTCTGCCACGTTGTCCGTGGAGTCTACTCTCTGTACCTCGACATATTTCTTCTCGAGATAGTCGCGTATGAGGTGGAAACGCCGCTCTATGTGCTTGGACTTCTGATGAGACCTTGGCTCCTTAGCGAGAGCTATGGCGCCATTATTATCGCAGTAGAGTGTGATGGCATCTGATGGCATTACATCTAGCTCTGCAATGAATTTCTTGAACCAGAAGGCTTCCTTTGCAGCTTCAGAGGCGGCGATATACTCAGCTTCCATGGTAGAATCAGCAATGATCGGTTGTTTGGAACTCTTCCAATTTACCGTACCACCATTGCACAAGAACATATATCCAGATGTAGACTTTCTATCATCAATATCAGTCATAAAGTCTGAATCTGTGTATCCTTCTACCTTTAACTCCGATGCTCCTCCAAAGACCAAGAACAAATCTTTAGTTCTTCTTAAGTACTTAAGAATGTTCTTCACAGCTGTCCAGTGCTCTTCGCCTGGATTCGACTGATATCTGCTAGTGACACTCACAGCAAGGGATATCAGGTCGTGTACATAGCATGGCATACATAAGGCTCCCTATTGCAGAAGCATAAGGAATCCTGCTCATACGTTGAATCTCTTCAGATGTGTTGGGGCACATCTTTTTGGAGAGATGAATCCCATGCCTAAGGGGTAATAGACCCCTCTTGGAGTTTTCCATACTGAACCTCTTCAGTACCTCCTCTATGTACATCTTCTGTGATAGGCCAAGCAACCTCTTAGATCTATCTCTATAGATCTTAATCCCCAAAATGTAGGATGCTTCCCCAAGGTCTTTCATGGAGAACTCTTTTGACAACCAGACCTTGACCGAGGTTAGCATGGGAACATCATTTCCAATCAAGAGGATGTCATCCACGTACAGTACGAGGAACACGACAGCACTCCCACTAACCTTCTTGTAAACACACGGTTCCTCTTCATTCTTGATGAAATCAAACGATTTGATTACATCATTGAAACGAGTATTCCAGCTCCGAGATGCTTGCTTTAGTCCATAGATGGACCTTTGCAACTTGCAGACCTTGTGATCTCCATCACTGGAAGTGAAACCCAAAGGCTGCTCCATATAGATATCTTCATCAAGATATCCATTCAAGAAAGCAGTTTTCACATCCATCTGCCATATTTCATAATCATGAAACGCTGCGATGGCAAGCAATGTTCGAATGGATTTTAGCATGGCTACAGGTGAAAAAGTCTCCTGATAGTCAATGCCTTCACGCTGACTATACCCTTTCGCCACTAGCCTTGCCTTATAGGTCTCTACCTTCCTATCCGAACCTATCTTCCTTTTATAGATCCATTTGCATCCAATAGGTACTATACCTTCTGGTGGATCTACTAAGGTCCAGACTTGGCTGGAATACATGGAGTCTATCTCTGACTTCATGGCTTCCAGCCATTTCTCGGAATCGATATCTGATATCGCCTCGTTGTAGGTATTGGGATCCTGTACATGTTCCCTATCTCCCATGAGAAACATTTCCTCGGTGTCCTCTACTAGTATACCTAAGTATCTATCGGGAGGATGGGAGACCCTACTAGATCTACGAGGTGGAGGAGGTACTATGTGTACTGGCTCTATGTGAATAGGTTCTATAGGATCCATTACTCGTTGCTTTTCAGAGACTTTCTCTTCAAGCTCAATTTTCCTCCCACTGCCTCTATCAAGGATAAACTGCTTTTCCAGGAAGACGGCATGTCGGCTCACAAACACATTGTGATCCTCTAAGATGTAAAAATTGTATCCTAATGACTCTTTAGGATATCCAATGAAACGAGCACTTATGGTCCTAGGCTCTAACTTGTCCGCCTGTAGTCGCTTGACGTGGGCCGGACATCCCCAAATCTTGAGATGACCAAGACTCAGCTTCTTACCATGCCATATCTCATACGGTGTGGTAGGAACGGATTTAGAGGGAACTCTATTCAATAAATAAATTGCGGATAATAAGGCATCTCCCCAAAGAAACATAGGTAGATCAGTGAAGCTCATCATGGATCGGACCATATCCAATAGAGTCCGATTCCTCCTCTCTGACACCCTGTTGAGTTGAGGTGTACCCGGAGGCGTCCATTGTGAGACTATGCCATTCTCCTTGAGATAGTCCCGGAATTCTCCACTAAGGTATTCTCCTCCTCGATCTGATCGAAGAACCTTAAGGATTTTTCCAGTCTGTTTTTCTACTTCATTTCTGAATTCTTTGAACTTTTCAAAAGACTCAGATTTGTATCTCATAAGATACACATACCCATATCGTGAATAGTCATCGGTAAAGGTTATGAAGTATGAACAATGACCCCTGGCTAGCACATCGAATGGGCCACACACATCAGTGTGTACCAGGGTAAGTATTTCAGTGGTCCTCTCCCCATGTCCTACAAAGGGTAATTTAGCCATTTTTCCTTGAAGACAGGACTCACAAACTGGATATGACTCGGAAGTCAATGGGCCAAGAAGCCCATCTTTCTCCATTTTGTTCATTCTGTCCTCTCCAATATGGCCAAGCCTGAGGTGCTACAAATACTTCTGGTTTATCTCATCTCTGGATCTTTTAGATCCTATGGAACTCACTACTTGCTCAGACACATTCACAGACACATCAATATGCAAGTGATAGAGACTGTCAATCATGAAACCACGTGCAACTAATTTATTTCTGAAATAAATAGAACAGCAGTCTTTGTCAAAGGTCAAAACATGACCATCCTGTGCTAAACATGAAACAGAAATCAAATTCCTGCTAGCAGCAGGGACATAATAACAGTCTCTAAGCAATAAACTAAATCCAGACGGTAATCGCAGAGGATAGGTGCCCACAGCTACAGCAGCAACTCTTGCCCCGTTGCCAACCCGAAGGGTCACTGCACCTTCCACCAGCCTCCTACTTTTCTTTAGACCCTGCATAGTAGTGCACAAATGAGCACTAGAACCAGAATCTATAACCCAACTAGAAGTAGAAGAAACCGTAAGGTTAGTTTCAATTACGAGCAAGTGTAACATACCTTCAGAAGGTGTGTCCTTTTTGTTCTTCAGGCTCTCGAGGTATGAAGGGCAGTTCCTTTTCCAGTGGCCGTCGATGTTGCAGTGGAAACATTTTCCTTTGTCATCGGCCTTTTTCTTATGAACTTCTTTCTTAGGCTTTTTGTCTTTCTTGTGCTTCTTTGCAGGCTTCTTTTTCTTCCAAGTAGACTTTCTCTTGGAACCAGAAGTCAGCTCAGCAGCCAGAACAGAGCCCCTTGAACCTTTTAAGGCCCCTTCAGCAGTTACCAACATATTCAACAATTCGGTCTTAGTGCATTCAATTTTATTTATATGGTAGTTTACTATAAACTGACCAAATGAATCAGGAAGGGATTGCAGGATCAGATCTATCTGCAGTTCCTTATGCATGGACATACCGAGCTTCTCAAGCTCCTCGAGGTCCTTGATCATAGTCAGACAACGATCATGGACAGACTGCCCCTCGCGCATTTTTGCCTTGAAGAGCCTCTTGGACACTTTAAAGCGTGCAGTGTGGCTCTGCTCACCATACAACTCTTGCAGATGAGCCAGTATTTTCCTAGCAGTCTTCATGTTCTCATGCTGGCATTGAAGTTCATTAGTCATGGATGCCATGATGTAGCACTTGACCCTAATGTCGTCATCTATCCACTTTTGATGCGTCTCACGCTAATCATCAGTAGGACGTGTTGGTAATCTGGGGATATCGTTCTCGAGCACATACCTAGTTTCTCACAATTTAGAACAATTTTAAAGTTTCTAAGCCAGTCTTTATAGTTGGTTCCGGTCAGTCTGTTGGTCTCAAGGATTCGGGTCAAAGGGTTTGAAGCTGACATTGTGATCTGTAGAGAGTAAAAATTCTAGTTAGACTTTGTACTTGAACTTAATTTGTTCTAGGGACTTTTAAAACAAATATGCTCCCACTATTTTCTCGAATCCCTCATACTCCCCTGATGGAGAAATGAAAAACCTACGCAACTAGGATTTTTAGTGGGTACTGCGGTCTCACCGATTTACATGCCGCCTCACCTAACAGTTATTGGTGACATATAAATAGATGAGTGTACAACTCTTGCACAATGCTTCTCAAGCATATTGCAGTGGTACTTGGTCTCTAAGTGATGAAGACCTCACCTAACAGTTATTGGCCCCATTACTTAGTTAAGTCGGACCCACCGTATAACCGCAGAAATAAAGTCGTCATTGGGTCCTCACCTAACAGTTATTGGTGCCCAACCCCACCTTTACCCCACAACATCTCATGTCTAATAGAGAGGTCCAGTCCCCCGATGCAACTTGCCCACTGTGTCCAGCCGAGACAAATCAACACCGTAAAGACCTTAGCAGCTCTACTACGGTGGAAGACCTATGGACTTAATATTGCATAATCAAGTCTTAGTGTTTGCAACTTGAGTTCTTCATAAGAGGTAATCGAACAATTGGCCAGGTAAGCAGGTGGGAGGCTCCCCTTACTCAGAGAGTAAGGTCCTAATTAAGTAACCACCTTATAGGCTTGCCTAGACACCAATTAGATCAATTAATCTAATATGACTAACTCATGTTGGTTCACCCTCGACTGATTAGGGAGGTTTCGATTTAGGTCTCACTCGATCGCGTATTCACATCTCATGCAAATATAATTCTACCCGCATAGATATAAACATTAAACATCCAGGCATTTATCAAAATAAAATTAAATGGTGATGATCATGGATCGAGGATGGGGTCATTTTACAAGCACATGCACGTCAATTGGTTTGATCGTCTTCAACTCTTGACTCGATCTTGATCCCTTAGGTTCAATTGTGATCAACTTTTTGATCCATCCTCAATCAACCCTTGATCTCGATCCGCGCATGTTGAGCTTGTTGATGTACATATCGATCAACCATCGACGTGCAACACACATCACAGATTACATCCCAGATTGCTTTAAAAATTAAATAAAAATAAAATAATAAATTACAACCCTTTTTATGAGACACGCAGGTCTCTAATACATGAATTTAAGATGCACGCAGGCATCTGAAAATTAAAATTACATGCATCACAGAACATCACAGAACATTTCAGCACATTCAAAGGGTCCATCCATGATCATCACCATACGCATCACATGCATAAAAATTATTTTCAGATCTGTAATTTAATTGATTATTCCATCTCATGACTTGCTGATCATGCAAGATTTGACTCTAAATACTTGTAATCATATTATCAAAGCATTAGAATCATTAATCTAAGCATCTAAATATTAGTATGCAAAAAAATCAGCAAGCTGAAAATTCTGCATACATAAATTTCAGCAAGCATAATCCCTTAAATTTCAGATCTAAAATGCCTTGAAAAATTTAATTCTAATCTTAATCTACATAACCATGGCTCTGATACCACTGTTAGGATCCCACATATGCCATAAAAATTTTGAAATAATTTTCAGATTGCAGCGGAAAAATATATGCGGGATCCGTTCATCGCATGAACGTATTTTAAAACCATTCGTTTGTAGAAAGATTAGAATTAAATTATTTTAAACTATTTTAAAATCATTAAGAAGATCAGATCTTCACCTTGTGCGGGTAGATGGTCTCCGCAAATCTGATTCACGTGGATTTGTAGAAGGTTTGATGGAAGCCGCACACGCATCCGGCCTCTACGGGTATCCACACGAGGTAATGATTCGATCGAAACCTTTGGATCTCCCCGGGGTGCTAGCTCCCTTGTAGTGATGGCTATTGATGGTTGAATCCTTTTTCCTTGCAGCAATCAACACTTTGGTTGCTTTCTCTTGAGGATGAAGAAGAGAAGAAAAAAAAAAAATAAAAGGAAGCATACACTTGCAGCCTTTTATTTTTGGTGGAAGAAGGAAAGAAAAAGAGATGCACACGCCTCCCTTCTTTTCTTTGTTGGTGGCTGATGAAACCCCAAAAGAGGAGAGGGCTTCTCACGGCTCAAAGAAGGTTGAGAGGAGGAGAGGTACGGCTCAATAATGGAATGAAAAAGTCCCATACGGCAGCCCCCTTTTATTTTTGTTTAAGATAAAGTTGGAGCTCCTAAAATTTAGGAGCTCCGTCCTTATCCATTATTCAAGAGGAGGGGCGTGGGCCCCTCCTCCTTTTCTTCCCGTGAAATGCCAAGGGAGGGGTGTACGCCCCTCCCTCCTTATCTTACATCATGCATGCCTCCACTTGATCTAATCAAGTGGAGGTTAGGGGCTTAATCTTAGGTGGTTTAGTCCCTTTCAAAAAGGAACTAGGTGCACCCTTTCTTTCATTCCAAATCCTAATCCAATTAGGATTTAATTGAACCAAGATTTTATTGAACTCTTCAATCCTAATCCAATTAGGAGTCTTTTAATTAATTAGATTAAAATTTAAAATTAATTAAGACTTAAAATAATCCTAATCTAATTAGAACTTATTAAATTTCAGCCCTAAGACAATTAGGACTTTAGAAATTCTATTCCAAATAGGATTCTAATTTAATTTGAAATCCTAATCCAATTAGGACTCCAAAGATCCTACTCCAAGTAGGACTCATGATCAAGTCCAATTAATTAAATCTAATTAATTAAATTAAATTGCAATCCGATTGCAATTATTCCTTCTTCTAACCACTAACTCTTAGCGGGTTTTTATTTATCAATCTAATTGATTATTTGTGATTCCTAATCACATTCAACCATCGGATCGGTCATTACCTCTAATGTGTGTGACCCCATAGGTTCCATTCTGACTGGTAATGAGATATATTGTGATATCTATCACAATATCATTGAAAACTCCTTTCAATGGGTTGAAACAATTTCAACTCAACTCATCAGGGTTTATCGACCATCAAGATGATCCCTGTGAGTCTCACCATCCACCAGTGACACCTAGCAGTATGTAGTGGCCACCCAACAGAATAGAATGATGAACCTCTAGGTGCAGTTATCGTATGATACAGTCCTTCTATCATGGATCCCTACAGACCGGAGGTCATGGATAACTCGTCAAACCGCGTCGTCTGTCATATGTCTAGATTTATTCGACTTGAGTTCGATAGTGGAAAACTCTTTCTCCACTGTATTTACTGCCCTGGCCAAGGTCTTAGAACTCAGTCTAATAAATCACATAGGATCTCTCCTCTTCTATCAAGGTCGATAGATTCCATGTAAATGCATACCCTACTCCTACAGTGAACCTACTGCAGCCAATCTACACAACAAGGACCCATATGACTAGAGACCATGTATATGTGCAGTCACACTACAATAACCTCACTGTGAGTAGCCGAAGCACCGCAGGTCAAAGGACCAGTCACACTACTGCAACATCAAGTAAGTCACTGACGAGTGGATAGACATCCAAGTGACTTCTTGTCTTGGTCACGCTCAGTACCCTTGTTCTCTAACAAGCACCTGCACTCTCACTTCAGTGTCCCTACACTGTGGACTCGAGTCTCGTCCATCCATAAGGAAAGCGATATGTGCACTGATCGGATCGATCACCGTCCTCGTGATGATCCATTGATCAGGAGCATTTAGAAATTAATCACCAATGATACATGGCTCAAATTCTCAACTCTTGAGAATATGTATCATCATCTTATTAATTTCTTGGACGATTCATAGACACATAAATAATATGAATGAAAAGATGCCCATTTATTATTCAATAATAATAAAGTCAAGTACAAATTATGTCCCAGAATAAATAATGTGTCTGCCAGATTGGCTTCTAGGGCATACATCTAACAGCAGGAGTCGACTCGGCTGAAGCAGGAGTCGACTCGGCTGAAATAGGAGTCGACTCGTGAATAGTAGTCTGCCGGCACTGTAGCTGGGAGTCGACTCCGCATTGTAGCACTGAAGTTGGAGTCGACTCGAGATCACTGTAGCGCTGAAAATCAACTCTCTGTCTTTTTGTTTGTTCTCAGTCGGAGTCGACTCGTAGAGTATCGGAGTCGACTCGAGCACTATTTCTTGAAACTCTAGAGTGCCAGAGTCGACTCTAAACTTTCCGGAGTCGACTCGAGGACTATTCTTTTGAATTTTTCTTTAAATTTGCTCCTCCAACTTGAATTCTTTAAACTTGAAACTTGGGCCAATAAATTGTAGCTTTCTTCCAACTTTTCTTGAGAGCTTTGGAGGCCTTCTTGTATTCTTCCAATCTTGCTATGTTCCTTGCAAAATAAATTCTTTCTCCTTGCAACACAAACATTAGTATTTATACTTCAAGGTTTTGTGATCATCAAAATCAATCTTTAAATCAATCTTTGGGTCATCAATGCTGGTGGTCTCGCTGGACATTTTGGGCGAGATAAGACCATAGAAGAAGTCGAACGTCAATTTTTTTGGCCAAGTTTGAAACGGGACGTTGCTAAAATTGTGGGACAGTGTCGCACGTGTCAACTAGCTAAACACAAAAAACAAAATACTGGCCTCTACACTCCGTTACCTGTCCCAGATCGTCTTTGGCTAGACCTTAGTATTGACTTCGTGCTCGGCCTTCCTCGTACCTTTCGAAAACATGATTCCATTTTTGTGGTTGTGGATCATTTTTCTAAAATGGCTCACTTCCTTCCTTGTTCCAAAACTTCTGATGCTTCTCGAGTCGCCAAGATTTTCTTTGATGAGATTGTTAAGTTATACGGTTTACCGAAAACCATTGTATCCGATAGGGATGTCCGCTTCATGAGCTATTTTTGAAAAACTTTGTGGCATATGGTTGGCACCAAACTTAAATTTTCTACTGCTTATCATCCTCAAACCGATGGCGAAACCGAAGTCGTCAACCGAAGTCTAGGTAACCTTTTGCGAAGTCTAGTCGGTGAACACAATCATAACTGGGATTCTATTCTGCCTGTCGCCCAATTTGCATATAATTCGTCAATCAATAGATCTATCAGGATGAGTCCATTTGAGGTAGTCCATGGTTATAAAGCTAGCAAACCTGTAGACCTCCTACCTATGTGTTGCCCAAGGTGACAAGCCAAGAGGGGGGGTGAATTGGTTTCTCTTAATTTTTACTATCTTACTTTTGTCAATTGATGAGTTAGTGAAATTAGAACAATGCACAATACAAACACACAAGAAGTATAGTGGTTCGGTGCTCTCCTAAGCACCTACGTCCACTCCCCAAGCGACCCCTTGGGAATTCACTATAATCCCGCAGATTACAGTTAGATTGTTTTCCGGGCTCACAATCCAAAAACCATTACACTTTGGTTTTCCGGGATCACCAAAAATCTATGTTGGTTTTACGGGCTCACCAACGAACCTTCATAATTGGTTTTACGGGTTCACCAACAACCTGTGTTGGTTTTACAGGCTTACCAACAACCTACGTTGGTTTTACGGGCTTACCAACAACCTACACCGTTGGTTTTGCGGGCTCACCAACAAACCTTTACAAGGTGATTAATAAAAAGAAAGAAGAAAGTTGAAACTCCTAGATGAGCAAATATAACATATATAATCTACAAAGAAGAGTTTAGAAAATAGTTATCGCTTGATGAGACTTTTCTCGTCTTTGTCAAGAATGCTTCACTCTTCAAGGGTGGATGGAGCTCTTAATATCTCTTGGAATCTGCTCAACCACTTCCTTTTGACTCTTGAATGAAGCACTTGGATGAAGAAGATTAGGGCACTTGTCTTTCTTGTGTAAGCTCTGATATTTTGCAAAAGGATGTTTCCTCTGATGAATAGTGTCACTTTAAATAGTTTCCTTCATCCATTGGACAAGCCCTAATGGTTAGAATTCAAAAACTAGTCGTTACTCACTGTTGGAAGGTCAAAAAGTACTTCTACAGAACTAGCCGTTATGCTTCTGCCCGTGCTTGGGTTGACTCAACTTTTATTGGGGTCGACCCAACTTTCACTTGGGTCGACTCAACTTTTACTTGGGTCGACCCTCTCAGAACCACAGAACCTTGCATTTCAGCCTTCCTTCACTTGGGTCGACTCAACACCTTTTTGGGTCGACTCAAGGTTCAGTTGGGTCGACTCAACTTCCACTTGGGTCGATCCTCTCAGAATTTCCAGAGAACCTATTTTTGAATGTCATTGCCTTTGGGTCGACTCATGTTAACTTGGGGTCGACTCAAGTTTGGGTCGACTCAAGTTTCATTTGGGTCGACCCTCTCAGGTTTTCTAGAGAACTGTTTTCTTGAGGCTTGAGGATTGGGTCGACTCATCCTTTACTTGGGTCGACCCAAGTACTGTTCATCCGTGCCATTTTTGCAGAAGTGTGCCAGATGGTTTCTTGATGTGCCGGGGTCGACTCAATTAATCTTGGGGTCGACTCAATCCACACTTTGCTGCAACTTAAGGTTAGATTCATCCATATAATCAATGAAATGCATCTTTATCTCATTATACTAATGTATTGAGAGTGACAGACTTATTAATGATGTATCGAATTAACTTGTAACATACTCTTGATTATTGTATTAATCATCAAAATACCACTATCATCCTCAATCTTCCCCTTTTTGATGATTACAAAATATTGAGTATGAGCCAATTGATACTTATCTTAAAATTAGTTTTAGAAGGGCTCAAGTTGCTGAATTTCAGCTTTTCAAATTTGAGAGTGAAGTCTCCCCCTATTTCATCCAAATGTTTCCAATTTGACCTTTTGAATTACTCCCCCTTTCTTTTATATTTCATTAAAGATGAAACTTCAAAAATTTGAGATAAAGCATGAGTTTCAGATTATGTATCGAAGTGTGAAAGGTATGTGCCAAATTCTGAAATTCTATGTGCCAAATTCTGAAATTCGATTTAAATCTTAGACTTTAACATTTTCATTATTACAAATTGCTCCCCCTTAAATGTATATCCTTTTCTATTATAATTTTCAACTTGTTTGTCAACTTATTTCTCTTTCCTTGCTTCTCTCCCTTTTTGTTATCATCAAATAGGTGCATGGGAATAGATAAGTAGACACAATAATTAACAAACATTTCAGTTTCATTGATCAAAATGGAACATTGTAATACATTAAAGTCAAAACAAAACAAATACAATGTTCCTCAATCAAGGTACAAAGTACATGATCAACACAAAATACATATGAGAACTAGATATATATCCTAGGCTCTAATCATAATGCTAATATCAGCCTAGGGGGTATCTAATGGCTGTGATCTAGTCCTCATCCTCCGAGCATATGTGGCGAGTGGAGGTCGAGCCTGATGGGACTGAGTCTGGCGTGGAGCTCGGTGAGCTGGATGACTCTGTGCTGAAATCTCTGACTCTGCTGTCTGGGGCACAGATGGACCATGAACCTCTCTCTCTCCGTAAAGCTCCTATCTGCTCTCTCAGATCGCTAATCTCAGCAGTCATAATATCCAATCTGCTCGTCAATCCATCAGTGATAGTCCTCGCCTGAGCTGACATAAGCTCAGTCATCCTACTCCAAAACTAATCTGAGTACCCCGCAGGAACAGATGACGAAGGTCCAGCCTCTGAAGGTGTTGTAGGATAATCCGTAGGCTCATCATCCTCAGGGATGGGGTCTCCAATCTCTGGTGCATCACCCTCTGGTGCATCACCCTGAATCCCAGCTCCTGCACGTACCCACTACCCGTTCACCTTCTCATAACCCATGCGAATAAGGGATCGTGTAGTGTATGTGTCAGTAAATAGCAGATGCCTGGAGATCTCTCCCTCTACTGATATGCCATGTTGTCGGAAGATCAGGGTGAGTATCATACCATAAGGCAGGGAGACTCTCGAATTGCATATGACCTTTCTCATCTGCCTAAGTATCATAGCTGGGAGGTTCAGGGGAATGCCCTGAATAATGTGCTCCATAACGACCAGGTCTCGCTCAGAAATGAGATCAAATCTTCCGCTTTTTGGAAACAAAATCCGACCTATGAAGTTGTGCAACAACCTCATTTCAGCTGAAAGAAAGCTTGCTATTACATTTTCTGAATAATCAAAGTCTTCATTCTCAAGAATCAACTGCAAGGCTCTCAACTTATTTTCGGGCTTTTCTGGAGTTGCTCCTTCGCAGGGGAGATGAAGCAACTCACTCAAACTCTCTTCTGAAACCCTAACCCTTACTCCTCGAACTTCAGATATAAGCCCTCCCATTCCAGTTTTCAGGAAGGCATAGAACTCACGGACCAATCCTGGGTAGATCACCACATCTAGGGAGCAAAGATACTCCCATCCTTGCCTTCGGATCCATTCCCCCAAACGGAAGCCTTCTTGATCCAAAAACTCGGAGTGGATCCTTCTCCCCATGGTAACCGGTCTCCCCGCAAATTTTGCAAGTTGGACTGAAGGGGAGGGAGGAGGAGGAGGCTCTACATGTGTCTCACCTTGTGGAGACACTGTAGAAGGTTCTGTAGCAACTCTATCCGCACGGATGGTCCGTGAAACCCTCCCGGATCGCTTGGCTACGGCTCTTTTGGGTCCCATTTCTTCAAGATCTTGATTTAATCTACTGTTTGGAGATGATTGGAAGAGATTTGAGAGTGGGGAATAGGGTTTTCGGAAGAGGACAAGGAGAATACAGTGCCCTTGATAGCTCACGGGTCCCCCTTTTAACAGTGGGGTCCCGTCGTTGGGTCGACCCTAGATTTTTCTTGGGTCGACTCAACGTTGGGTCGACTCTATTCTGGGTTGGGTCGACCCTAGTTCAGAAATTTTTCTTTCTCTTCCTTTTTTTCTTTTAAAAATTTTTCTTTCTTCCAATTCTTACAAATTCTTACTGGGACAATGATACATGAGTAAGGAATCTATAGATGACTAGTTTGACTAATGTTTCATGGGTTTTTAGAAATGGGAGGAGTGTATCATGAGACTGCTTGCTCCCTTTTATATCTCCTCAATAAAAAGGATCACATATGCCTAATTTTCTCCTAAGCGTGCAAAATCTGTCTTCACTCAAGAGTTTTGTGAATATGTCAGCTAATTGTTTCTCAGTTAATACATGCTCAATACATATGTTTCCATTTTGCACATGATCTCTAATAAAATGATATCTTATTTCAATGTGTTTGGCTTTAGAGTGCTGAACCGGATTTTTAGTAAGGTTGATGGCACTAGTATTATCACACTTTATGGGAATGTTATCTAGTTTAACTCCATAGTCCTCTAGTTGTTGCTTAAGCCATAGTACTTGAGCACAACAACTGCCGGCAGCTATATATTCAGCTTCAGCCGTCGACAGTGCTACTGAATTCTGCTTTTTGCTAAACCATGATACTAAGTTATTTCCTAAAAATTGACATGTTCCACTAGTGCTCTTCCTATCTAATTTGCATCCAGCAAAATCTGCATCTGAGTAGGCAAGCAAATCTAACAAGAGTCTCTTGAGTACCATAATCCTATGTTTGTAGTTTCTCTCAAATATCTAAGGATTCTTTTAACAGCACTTAAATGTGACTCCTTAGGATCTGATTGGTATCTAGCACATATTCCCACACTAAATACGATGTCTGGTCTACTAGCAGTAAGGTAGAGCAAGGATCCAATTAATCCTCTATAAAGCTTAATATCAATACTTTTTCCTTTCTCATCTTTGTCTAGCTTACTAGTAGGATTCATTGGGGTGCCTACTCCCTTGTGATTTTCATTCCCAAACTTCTTTAATATTTCCTTTGTATACTTAGTTTGATGAATGAAGATACCTTCTTTAGTTTGTTTGATTTGTAACCCAAGAAAGAAATTTAGTTCTCCCATTAAACTCATCTCGAATTCTCTTTGCATTAAATTAGCAAACTCTTAGCAAAGATTGTCATCTGTGGCACCAAAAATTATGTCATCTACATATATTTGTACCACTAGCAGATTTTTGTCTTCTCTTTTAAGAAAAAGTGTTTTGTCTACATTTTCTCTACTGAAATTATTATTCAGTAGAAATTTGTTTAGTCGATCATACCAAGCCCTAGGTGCTTGTTTTAGTCCATATAATGCCTTATGTAGTCTAAACACATGATTTGGCAATTCATGATTTTCAAAATCAGGAGGTTGCTCTACATATACTTCTTCCTCTATAAAACCGTTTAAGAAGGCACTTTTTACATCTATTTGATACAATTTAAATTTCATGAAACATGCAAAAGCTAGAAGTAATCTAATAGCCTCTAATCTAGCTACGGGAGCAAATGTTTTCTCAAAATCTATCCCTTTTTCTTGATTGTATCCCTTAGCTACAAGTCTAGCTTTATTTCTCATAACTACCCCATTTTTATCTAATTTATTTCTAAAGACCCATTTTGTTCCAATTACAGAGTTATGCTTTGGTCTCTCAGTTAATGTCCATACATTACTTCTTTTGAATTGATTTAATTCTTCTTGCATAGCATTTATCCAATTGGTATCTTTTTCAACTTCTTCATAAGTCTTAGGTTCTAATTGTGAATCAAAAACAAGATAATCATTTAAATTTCTAAGAGAGGATCGAGTTCTTACCCCTTGAGATGGATCACCAATGATTAAGTCTTTAGGGTGTCCATATGCATACCTCCATTCCTTTGGCAAGTCTTGAGATTGTGGTGGCACGCGATCATCTTCCTTATCTTGATTCGGCACGTCATCAAGATTCAATTTTTCAAAGTTAATAATTCCTGCATCATCATCAAGGATATTTTCTTTCCTAGCAGACTTACTATCAGACTCATCAAATATGATATTAACTGACTCTTCGACTACAAGAGTTCTTTTATTAAACACTTTGTATGCCCTGCTAGATGTGGAGTATCCTAAGAAGATACCTTCATCTGACTTGGCATCAAATTTACTTAGATCCTCCTTGCCATTGTTTAAAATGAAACATCTACATCCAAATACTCTAAGATATTTAGCGGTTGGTTTCTTATTCTTCCAAAGTTCATATGGAGTTTTCTTGGTTATAGATCATATTAAAACCCGATTTAGAATATGGCAAGCAGTGCTTATAGCTTCAGCCCAAAAGTACTTGACTGTACCTAGTAATCTTCCGTCCCAGAATTAGAAATTCTGTTAGTCCGGTACCAAAGTACAGTGAGTTGTTTGCTAATCACTGCGGTGATCTCAGGTCTGAGGGATAATTATACCCATATCCACTCGAAATATCTCTCAACAGTAGAGTGTTCCAGAATTGGTCACGTTCAGTAAAATGTACTCCTACACTTCACCTGTGTGACATATCAGTATCTCCACACTCCTTGGTTAAGAGGACAACCAACATATATGTCTCACAACGACCTAATCATGATAATGCTGTCGTCCTAGTAACGGTATATCATTTGGTCACGAAACAGATTTAAGGACTTGGAGATAAATCCTCCTTTATCATAAAATAAGTTCTAAGGACTTCATCATATAAGAGTTCATTTGAAGATGTTCAATAAAATGATGAATAATGCCAAATAACACTTTATTAATTTTGTCAATTCATTTACAAAATTCAATCATCAATATGCTGACGATTGACTTTTAGGATACAATTCCCAACAACTCCCACTTAGCCTAAAGCCAATCGGCACAGTATCTAATACCCATCTTCGACTTGTGTTCGTTGAACTCTTTGATGCCGAGAACTTTAGTAAATGGATCAACCAGATTTTCTTTTGTGTCAATCTTTTGAAGATTAATGTCACCTCGTTCTATAATCTTCCGAACCAGGTGATAGCATCGCAGAATATGCTTAGTCTGCTGATGTGCTTTAGGTTCCTTTGCTTGAGCTATGGCTCTAGTGTTATCACAAAATATAGGAACTGGACCATTAATGGAGGGGCCACTCCAAGCTCGGTGATGAACTTGCGCAACCATACGGCTTCCTTGGCAGCATCAGATGCTGCGATATATTCTGCTTCGCATGTAGAATCTACCACTGTGTGCTGCTTGGAACTCTTCCAGCAGATAGCACTACCTTTAAGAGTAAAGATATAACCCAACACGCTCTTGCTATCATCTCGATCTGACTGGAAACTGAAATCAGTATATCCCTCAAGTTTCAAGTCAGAATCACCATAGACAAGCCACTGGTCCTTAGTATTTCTCAAATACTTAAGGATCGTTTTTACAACCTTCCAGTGGTTGCTACCTAGATCAGACTGGTATCTACTCACTACTCCTAATGAGTATGCCACGTCTGGTCTAGTACATGTCATAGCGTACATTATAGATCCCACTGCCGAAGCATATAGAATTCTATTCATGTTCTCTCTTTGTTGAGGAGTTGTCGGACAATCCTTCTTGGAGAGGTTAATTCAATGGTCCATTGGAAGATAGCCTTTCTTGGAATTAATCATGCTGAACCTCTTCAACATAGTATTAATGTACGTAGATTGGGATAATCCAAGCAATCTTTTAGATCTATCTCTATAGATCTTCATCCCAAAGATGTAAGATGCTTCATCCAAATCTTTCATGGCAAATTGAGATGACAACTAGACCTTTATTCCTTGTAATGTAGGGACATCATTCCTAATTAATAGAATATCATTCACATACAAAACTAGAAATATAATTACTGAACCATTGACCCATTTATAAATGCAGGGTTCTTCTTCATTCCTAATGAAGCTATATGTTTTGATTACTTTATCAAAATGTATATTCCAACTCCATGAAGCTTGCTTTAATCTATAAATGAATTTTTGAAGCTTGCACACTTTGAACTTATATGCAGATGTAAAACCTTCAGATTATATCATATATACTTCCTCTTCTAAATCTCCATTTAGAAAAGTGGTTTTAACATCCATCTGCCAGATCTCATAATCTAAGTGTGCTGCTATCGCAAGCATAATCCGAATGGATTTGAGCATTACCACAGGAGAAAATATCTCGTCATAGTCTATACCATAATGCTGACGATATCCTTTGGCAACCAGACGGGCTTTATAGGTCTCTACCTTTCCGTCTACGCCCCATTTTCTTTTGAAAAGCCACTTACACCCTATGAGTTTAATCCCTTCGGGTGGATCAAGTAATGTCCATACATCATTGACCTTCATGGATTCCATTTTGGATTGCATGGCACCAAGCCATTTATCAGAGTCATACCTCTGCATTGCATCCATATATATGATCGGATCCTCATTGTTTTCATCAAGTTCGACAGGATCCTCGTCCCGGACCAAGAAACCGTAGTATATGTCCGGCTGACGTGGTACTCTACCTGATCGCCTTAATGGTGCATCTAAGACAGGTTCGGGATATAATCTAATCAAATCTGACTCAATAGGTTCAGTGGATGGTGTTGGATCTTTTGCATGTTGAACTTCCCTAAGTTCTACATTAGAGCTTCTACTTCCTTCTCTAAGGAATTCCTTTTTCAAGAAAATAGCTCTATTGCTTACGAACAATTTTTGTTCTTAAGTAAGGTAGAAATAATATCCTTTAGTTTCTTTAGGGTAACCGACAAATAAACATTTATCAAACTTGGCTTCAAGTTTGTCTGCTTTCAAACATTTGACATAGGCCGAACACCCCCAAACCCTAAGGTGAGAATGTACCGGTTTCTGTCCTGTCCACATCTCATGTGGTGTTTTATTCACGGATTTACTTGAAACCTTATTAAGTATATAACAGGCTGACTCAAGTGCATATCCCCAAAAGGATATGGGCAGATCAGCAAACTCCATCATGGATCGAACAATATATAATAGAGTTCGATTTCTCCTTTCTGACACACCATTATATTGTGGTGTACCAGGAGAAGTCTATTGGGAGAGAATTCCATTTTCTTCTAGATATGCCAAAAAATCACTGGAGAGGTATTCACCTCCTCGATCTGATCGAAGAGTTTTAATACTCTTTCCAGTTTGTTTTTCTACTTCATTACGATATAATTTGAACATTTCAAATGATTCAGATTTATGTCTCAATAAAAGACATAACCATACCTAGAAAGGTCGTCTGTAAACGTAATGAAATATAAATACCCACCTCTAGCATTTGTGCTCATTGGCCCACATACATCAGAATGTACAAGGGTCAATAAGTCACTTGCTTGTTCACCTTTTTCGGTAAAAAGTGATTTGGTCATCTTACCAAGAAGACATGACTTGCAGGTTGTCAATGATTCACAACCATTAACATTGAGGATTTCCTCTTTACTTAACCTGTTCATCCTGTTCATATTAATATGACCTAGCCTATGATGCCAAAGGTAGACATCCGTGATATTATCTATTCTAGGGCGCTTACTTGATGTGTACATTACATTAACAGGTTGTGATAACAAGTAGATGCCATTGGTCAATCGTCCATTCATTACAGTAACACCAATGATAATGATATCACAAGAATATTTCTTTATTGAAATTTCATAACCGTTCATGGTCAAAAGGTCTACGGAAATTACATTCAATAAGAACGTAGGACAATAGTGATAATTACTCAAGACAACTACATGAGAATTGAAAACAAGATTGAGATTTCCTAAAGCTAGAACTGGAATAGATCTTCTATCTCCAACATTCAGGAATCTCTCACTGTTTTTAAATCTCTCATTGACCTGAAGTCCTTGCAACGAATTGCATATATTAAACAGACTTCCAGTATCTAATATCCAGGTCGAATTATCACATATAGAGAAATTACAAGTTGTTACTATATAAATACCTTGATCAGCAACTGATTGCCCTTTTCTCTTGCTTGGCCTGTTCGGGTCAAATGAGGCAAGGTACTGAGGACAATTCCTCTTCCAATACCCCTGCTTCTTACAATAGGAGCATTCTGCCTGACTCTTGTCAGCCTTAATCTTTTTGGTCTGACTATGTTGAGTTTTCAGCTTTCTAGGCCAGTTATTAAAGTTGGATCCTGTCAGTTTATCACTATCCAATAGCGATTGGAGCGACAAGTTTGTGGTCATTTCTGCATAAAAAGAAAATCAGCTATCAGTATATGAATTGACAATACCCTAAAGACTTAGACTTTAGTCTAAAGGTCCTCCCACTATTTTATATAAATTTGTAGCCTCTACCTCAAATTCGAATAATTACACTTAACTCTTTAGTGAGCACTAGAACCCAATTGATCGCATATGGGCCCGAGTGTGGCTCGGCCAACCCATATGCCCTTATTGGTAGGTTCTGAACCAATTGTTTCACCAAACAATTTTTAGTGATAATTTTGTCCTAGTCTCTTTGGCAGGCGTGTGGCGTCTCCACCAAAAATTCTGGTTAGGTCCAACCATTAAATGATAAGGTTCTATGTAATCTACTAATAGATAACCAAGCCCGAGTGTGGCTCGGCCCACCTGATCATCTATTGAAGGTACACTCGACTCATCATATATTAAATGACAATTCCAATGGTCAAATAATCACCAGACGTGTGGCGCCTCCAGTGATTATCTAGCCATTGGACCCATTATCATCCAACTTAATGGGAGGCTATGACCTAGTTATCTTTATAACTATTTCATTTTAGGGACCTAATAATTTTAGAGAATTTGATTTAACTGAGAATAGATGAGAAGAAGCGGTTAATCTAGATTCTCCCACTGACTTCATCAAGTCAGATTAATAAGAACTAGATTCAATCCGATTAAGGAGACACCTAAATCAGTCATACTGATTTTTCTTAAAGCATGGGTCAACTTGAATCATTAAATGATCCAATCAAAATGTGATTGACCATGTCAGCCAGGTAAGTAAGATCGGTGGAAGGGATATGCCATTAACTCGATAAAGACGAATCAGTGCGAGTAGCTCTCAATTAAAAACTACCGGTCAAATCTGCCAAACTTACCTTAGACACCGACTAGTTAATCAATTTCGATTTGATCACTCAAATGACTCGGGCTCTACCTCTGAGCCTAAATCAAGCTCCATCTTGGTCTAATCAAATACATGGAATTGATCAATCTACAAACTATTGTATTTGACCTAGAGTTTTTTTGACCTAATCTAGTTACTACTTAATTAGATTTGATCAATTAACTCTAATTAGACCATGTTTGAATCTAACCCTAGGTCCAACCCAATCTTAAGAACATGATTTGAGCTAACTCAAATGCCCCATGAATTATGCAATGTCATTGAATTGAGTTAACAATTCTAGATCTAGGTTTTCATCATCACTTAATTCTTAATTAAGTCTAAGTTTATGAAAATTCGGATTATTGCATTATTTTTAATTATATATTAATTACAAGGTTTCAGTTCTTAAAACTTATTTTTCAGATCTGAGATTTGTAATTAATCATGTTAAAATTCAGATTTAATTCATGTTTAAATCTTAGATGATTTATGTTCATATATCACATATATAAACTTTCATGAATTAATTCAAACATCATACAACTTTTGCATTTATTTTCAGATCTAATAATTCTTTTAAAATCAGTGATTAAATGAATCATATATTTTATTTAGGTCTAATCTAAACAATTTTATGATTTCAAATTTATTCATGTTACATATATTAACATAAATAAGCACCACATGCATCCAAATTTCAGATCTAGCTAATCATGCATAATCAGCAATTAAATCATTCATAAATCTACTTTAGATCTGATATAAACATATTCATAATTTCATATTTAATTACAATGATTAAAACATAAAAGTTTAAATAGAGAATCTGGCTTTGATACCACTGAAAGAGATCGATCGGTTCTAGCAGTGATTGCATACTGAAATTTTAAAATTTTTATGGCTGTACCTGTTCGGGTAGCCTACGTACCCCTTCATAAGGGGGATCAAGCCATACGTAGTTCTTTTTACTTTTAAAATCGCAGCGAAAAATATTAAATTAAACATTTTAATTCTAGCATGCATAAGAAATCAGATTTCAAAACATCACAACAAAACACATGATCGATATGCCGGAATCGTTTAAACGATTATGCTAAAATATTTACATGATTAATATCAGATCTGAAATGAGATTATTAAGTTCTATACTTAACTAATCTATGATCCAACTAATTTTCAAATACCCATTGAATAGATTCTGAAGATTATTCTGTGAAGAGCCCCTGAAGAGGTTTAACCCTCGGGGATTAGATCTTAACTAAAGTATTGGTATGAGATTTATACCTTTGCAAAATCAGAATATAATGGATCTAATTCTTGAGCTTCGCAGCCACACAATTGTCTGGCCTCCATGAGTAATCCACGCAAAGTTCCTGAAGAGATCCAATCCCGCAGAAATGCTAGCTTGTGCAGAATTTCTTGAGGCTGAAATTTGATCTTTCTGACACTATCAACCTTTGATCTGCCTTCTTGGAAGAATTTGGAGGAAAGCTTTATAGAGATTGAAGAGGACTTAGATCTGATCTAAAGACTTTTATCAGGGACCCCTAACACTAATGGCGTGATGGACTTAGAGGAGGAAGAAGTCGGCTAGATGGAATGCAGAATTTTTCATGCATGAACTAGGGTCCTCTCTTTTCTTTTTTCCTTTCTTTCTTTTTTTCTTTTTTCTCTTAATTTCAGCCACAAGCTGATGGAGATCCTTTTAATGTCGCTCTCCACTCCTCTTCACACACCAACCTTCCAATAATTTGGAAAGATTTTGTGGGATTTTGAATTCAAAATTCAAATGCTTGTTTCATGCGCCAACACATGATGAAGCTTGATCTAATATAAACCATTCATCATGTCGCCACTTCCTTCTTTTAATTTCGAATTCCCATGCCCACAATCAGATTAGAGGGTCATGTGATGATTTTGTGGTGTTTGAATTCGAAATTCAAACTTAATTAGAAGTGAGATAGAGATAAGGATGACATGGCGCCATAAAGAGAGAGAATTTGATCCTATCTAATTCTTTTCATGAATTTATCTCTCCATGTCGCCCCATCTGATGATGAAGGAGGTTCCTGACGTGTGCCACATATCCCATGGAGCCATTAAATAAATTAAATTAATTTTTAATCATATTAAAAATCAATTCATGGCGCCATGCATGGATATGTGACATGTGGATTTCAAGATCCGAACAGTTTCAGATCAAACCCATTTAAATTAATTAAATCCTAAGAAGTAGGATTGTCCAATTACCTTGGGTTGAACCTAATCCAATTAGGTAAATCCCTAATTAAGCACAAATTTAATCTAATTTAATTTGGTCAACCTAAGTCCTCTTGATTCAGACCTAATCTAATCAGGTCAAAAATCCTGATTGAGCCCGGAGTTGAATCCAATTCAATTTGGCTCATCCTCAGTCCAATTACTCAATCAAATTGAGTTTATTAATAATCTAATTACTAATTAATTCTTCAATAATTGCTTTAATTATTTTATAAAATAATTTGCCAATCGAATTGACCAAATTATCGCTGAATGATTCTCAACCATCCATCAGCTATCTTGATCAATCAGGAAACTTCTATGCGTGTGACCTCATAGGTTCGAACCTAAGCCGGTAGTACGAGAACAACTTCCTGCATTAATCAATGTGACTATCTAGCAATGGTACCCGACGTCCGGATAGGCCGAATATATGCGAAGCGAATATTCTAAAATCCTAAACTATGGTTACTGTATAATTCATCCCTTTGACTTCTAACGCCAGAATGACCTTAAAGTTCTGTCAACTCTGTAATTAGTGTATCCATGATGTGATTCAACTTTAAAAATCCTGTGACTCCTCACAAGGATTATCCTAGCCAAGATTTTGCTAAATTGAACACAAAGCATTATCTTCTATTTTCAGAAGGGGTTAATTCCATCTTGACTCACTCACTGATTTCGTAAGTACTTGACTGTACTCAGTAACCTTCCATCCCAGAATTAGAAATTCTACTAGTCCGGTATCAAAGTATAGTGAGTTGCTTATTAATCACTGCAGTGATCTCAGGTCTGAGGGATACTTATACCCATATCCACTTGAAACATCTTTCGACAGTAGAGTGTTCTGGAATTGGTCACGTTTAGTGAAATGTACTCCTACACTTCACCTGTGTGACATATCAGTGTCTCCATACTCTTTGGTTAAGAGGACAACCAACATATATGTTTCACAACGACCTAATCTCGATAATGTTGTCATCCTAGTAGCATTTGGTCGCGAACAGGTTTAAGAACATGAAGATAAATCCTCCTTTATCATAAAATAAGTCCTAAGAACTTCATCATATAAGAGTTCATTTGAAGATGTTCAATAAAATGATGAATAATGCCAAATAACACTTTATTAATTTTGTCAATTCATTTGCAAAATTCAATCATCAATATGCTGACGATTGACTTTTAGGATATAATTCCCAACACATAAAACAATAGATAAATTAAATATTATAGAATAGATAGATAAATTTGAATAATTTTTACAAAATTCATCTTGCACAATTCTGCTAGGTTGCTGCCTATTGGCTACGCGCCTTTGTCCGGAGTTCTGGTTTCCAAGCTGCATGCAGCCTAGCCTGGAAGGGCATCTCCCACATTATCTTCAAACTTAATTTGACCTGAAGTTGCAGACAGGGTGATTCCACTGTTGTCATAGCTTTGCTAACACAAGACCCTCCTAGTAATTACAATGCATGCCTATTTCAAATAAAATCTTGGTTAATAAGATGTTAAACTTTTACCATATATACAGGCAAGGCAGTGGACCCGCTGTTTAGGTTGCAAGTATTGGCTCATCAGGAAAAATATGTAAACATTAAAATAGTTTTGCTCCTAAATTTTGTAAACTAAAGAAGAGTTTCACTAGTCCAAGCAAGCTCAACCCAGTTAGAATGAGCCAAAATATAAAAAATCAAACCAAACTTGATTCAAGCAGACTAACTCTGAGAATGACACTTTTAATTCACAGATGATTGCATTGTTCACCAACTTCCTAGAAGTTTGTTCTCATGCCATGCACAATGATGCTCGAGGCATGTTCCATGGTATAGAAATTGGCAATGTATTCCGGCGTGCAAAAAAAATGCAAAATCCAACATATGCTGTGCCCAGGAGCAAATGCCAGATGCAAAGGATCAATCACGTGTGCCCGAGGGAAAGAAGTTAAAAAAGAACTCCTTATCTCAAGATGAAAACACTCCCAACAATTATAGGATACTTTAGTGTTACGCTATAGACATTAGCTTTACATGATTGTTTTTGCTTTACCACAAGAAAACCAAATGAAACCTCAAATATTGATCGCACAAGGCTAGCTTCTTATTGATTCCTTGATATTGAAAGCAAGTTCAGGACAAATTAAGCAGTGTAGAGATCAATTTTGGTGCCACTTCTACAAGTACTTAATAAGAGCCCAAGCGATAACAACCAGAATCACTATAGCAACAACCAACAAGAGCAGGCACATACATGAACAACCACCTTTTGTACGCTTGTTAAGAATCGCCAGCCTCCTTTGTACTCTCTGCATTAAAGATAAAATAAAGGTAAGTCAAGGAAGACCTAATGCCTGACAGATGGTTGGCTTGCTTAATTCTGTCACATCCTTGGGGCTTAAACTATGATTTGCTTGAGATAGAAAGCAAACGAAGGAGAACACAAACTTTGGGTTTCAAATGGATAACAAATCAAGCTTTTCCAGTCAGAGGCAAGTCCTTTTTTTTAATGGATACAGAGGGGCCCTAATCATATAACTTTGTGTCAAGGTATACATGCCAAATGCTAGATACACAACCTTGATGCCACTTGTCATACACAGACAGCTACTTTCCATGGGCCAATGTTTCCAGAGGTTAGTTCAGCAGTTATATAGATTAGAGCTGTCAAATAAGTGAGCTGTCTGTGAGCAGCTTGTGTTCAACTCAAAATTCAGCTAGACACGAGTACACTTGGCTAGCAAACAAGCAAGTTTGAGCTAAAATTTTGAGCTCAAAATATAGAGAGCTGAATTTTGATCTTGGACCAACTCAATTGAGTTCAGCTCAATTATATAAATTCATTACTATTATATAAACTTATTATGGGATCATTAATGTAGAAAATAAGTAAAATGATTTATCATTTACTTTTAAATGATCTTCTATATTTCTAATCATGATTTAAATCAAGATAAACCATAAATTACATAATTTATTTATTTATAAACTCTTGTTATATCTCACACACTAGATGGACATCTAATGGCTGAGATGAACAACCACAGCCTTTTGGACAGAGATCATAAGCACCGGCCCTGGCTCGCCTAAAAACAACTCCACTTCTCTCACCATCCTCCTTGTCCACCTCCTTCCCCTTCCCTCTCCCTCCCTCCTACGCTCCCTCTCACAGATTGTCTTTGGCCCCTCGGCCTTTGCCTTTGTCATTGACTTGAACAACCTGGTTGCTCTGCCAACTCATTTTCCATCAAGCAGCCATCTTCTGCTGATTGTTCTCTTCACCGTTGCCCTACTCTCCATGACCACCACAGACCGCCACAGACCACTACAGCCACCACTGAGTTTAATAAATCTGAGTTTGAGCCAAATCAGATGTGAACAAGCTGATCTTGAACTTGGCATAGCCAGCTAGTGATGAGCGCAAGTTGAGCTCAAGTCAGCCTCACAGAATACCGAGCCGAGCTCAAGCAGATCTGAGCTAGCTCAAGATCACACCCAAGTATATTGATTTGTCTCAATGCCATTTATCTAGGATCATACCTCTTTTCTTTAAAACAAAAATAAAGATAGATACATTTTCGACCCAGTATTTGGAATTTATTTTTGTCATTGCCAAGAAACAATATAATTTAAATATTTAATAAATCTCATTTTGGCTACTAATTTAAGAGAGAACACAATCAGTGCCATCTATATAACTCACAGAAGCCAATCTAGTGAAAAAGAATGATAATACCTGAAGCCTTGAACCGGTTAAGTCCACATGATGGTCCAAGTTATCCTGTACCAGCGCATGAAAAGTTATAGTAGTAAGGATGCTGTCAGACATGTTGAAAAGTTATCCTGTGTCATGGCGATACATACAATCAATCTAGTATGCAGATCCAGTTCCTCGTTAACTGTTAATGCAATATGTTTTGTGCTCAGCACTGTCTCTTCCAATTTCTCAAGGCCCTCATCTTGCTCTGCATGTCACAGGAAACAGCACGGAAGAATCAAACAACAACTTCAATTGTTGATGCGAGTCAGATGAAAATACCTTTCATAATCTGCCTCTGTAAACCAACAATACCATAATTATCCAATCCCACAGTTCTATTTACCTCATCGGTTGATTTACTTTGTCCAAGTAAGTCTTCCCTAAATTTGACAAAGGAGTTTCCTTAGTATTTACGTGCACATAATCAATTGTAACAAAGCAACAACGGAATGCCATGTCCATTAAACTCCTTAATGATAAAATAAGATTTTTTAATTCATAGCATAGAAATGGAAGGCCTTTACAAGTTAAGTGGCACTGTAGGGTATAGACTATTGATACCAAAAAGAATGCTATGTGAAAAACGAACCTGTTGGCAAAGCTTGACATATTCAATGTAGAAGCCATCTGTTTTGCTTTAGATCTCAAATTTGAGAGCATGTCCTGGCATTTATGCAACTCCTTATCAGATCTGCATAAGGCAGTAGGTAACATAAGTTAAAGGAAAAATGGTATTCATGTTTAACAAATTATAGAAGGAACCTACAGACTATATCATACTTTAGGATGTATATACAAGTTATAAAATTAAATCAGCATGGTAAACAGGATTGCAACAGGAGACACTGTGTGCTTATCAAAAAGAAAATACACCATCTTAAAATAGATCTCAAGCATATGATTCATTTTCTGATTGCACATATACCTAGGGACCCTTCCACATTAGGAAGGTAGGCAAACAAAAAGAAATATATATTTTCCAGGCTGATCTGTTCCAAGGTATTGTACATCAAAAATGTAAAGCAAGTTTTTGCACTCAACTTCAATCAAAATCTTTTGTATCAACTAAATTGCTAAAAATACAAATGATCATTCTAAATACCTCTTGGCTTACCCACTACTGCATCGGCATTAGACCTATTCATGGGCCAGGCAGCCTGCCTAGCATGCCCGTGCTCAAAGCATTTCGGATAGGCCTAGGCTTGGATTTTAAGCCTGGTAGGCCAGGCCAGGCCAGGCTTGAAATATGAGACTACCTATTAAAATAGGTCAGGCTCGGGTTTAGTTCAGCCTAGCCCGAGCGCTCGAATCTTATATAATATACAATATATACTTCTGCCTTAGGAATCTGGTTTTGGTAGCAAAAAAAATGTTAATAGCTCTCTACCATGCACCAACCCTCCTTATGAACAACCATACATATAATTTCATGGCCCTTACCAATCCCTTTCAAATATTTAATCTTTGTAAGCATTTTTATACCTTTTAAACTGAAAAAAAAAAGGGTCCAGAAAGCCCGAGGCCTGACCCAAAGCCCGAAGCCTGAGTAAGTATTGGCCTTAGGCATCGGAAGTAGGCCCGAAGACCAAGCTGACCGGGTTCGGGCCTAACTAATTTCAGTTATATCTTTGGCTGAGCCCGGCCCACCTATGGAATAGGTCTAATAGGCATTATCAATTTTTCAATTCTATATGCAAGTAAAAGAAAAAGAAAAAAATGCAGTACTTTAATAGCCTCATTTATCACGACCCTTGCAATATTTATGATCTTGACACTTTCTCGTGGCATATAAGTTTCTTGACATGGACTAACCAGCACCCTGGAGGCCTATATTCCTGCAACAATTTCTGGGATAAAGACCTGGTCATGGACCATTTATTTCTTTAAGTAGACAGGTGAAAAAAACCTTTTTCATTTTAGAGTTGCAAAATCTGATCTGCATTATTTGCAATCTTCATTTTTTTTTCAAAAACAAAATAGTGTGTAACATCCAAAAAGTTGAAAATTCAAGCATTTTTGAGAGACCAAATTATGCAAGGCAAAGTTTTTAGATGGAATCATAATTGAGCAAAGGAAAAACGAAAGTGAACATATGAAAGAAATGAAGGGCCCTTGATGAGATAGAAACCCAAGGAATGCCGGCTAAAAGTAATATGAATATTCTTTTTCCCATGGAATTAAATGCAAAGAAAGCAGATTTGTGATTAGGTGATAAACTTTTTTAAATATTGCTTCTTTGAAAAAAATAGGCTCCTTCCAAAGACTGAAACTAAAAGGATCAATGAAGAAGTGGGTGCCAGATTTAGATCTATTATAATTTTGACAATTAGGAGTATAATTTTTGAGTCATGTATCATCTCTATAGAGCTCAAATGCTCACATAGTGCACCACCCATATTACACCATTCCATGCTGGCAATGGTACACACTAGTATGGACAGAAAAAAATGTTAAAGGAGAGGCACATTGCTGTATGCTACAAAACCCTTATCTTAAAGTGTCAAGGCTACATTGTTACATGTTTGAGCACGCCACAACAAAAAAATAGCTAATTTTAATAATCAATACTCCATGTAGATATAGGATTTGCCATAATTCATCCATATAACACAGCGACAGACATGGGCCCATGCCTATCTTATTGCAGTATATCACCAGGAGATATAACAACACAAGGCAGCACAGACAAATACTTGCCAATGTGGACAGGTACATCGTATGCACCAATGTTCTATGCAAACATCCTTGTAGCTTGGCACTTAGAAAACTGATACAATAAAACTTCCACTTAAATCCTTGTCTATGCCAACAAAGACTTTATATAGTAGAAAGATAAATTTCCTCAAGATATTTTGGGCAATTCACAAGAATGGCATGATGGTTATTTCAAAACATGGTTTTGGTTAGCCTTCAAGTGTATGTACAAGAAAATTTTGGGTCTTTATGGTGAATCTAGTCAAGGTTTAGAAAAGCTGTCCCCTAGACCAATTATGTTAATTAGAGAAATATATATTATGATTTACTGGTGCTTTACAGGCACAGTGAATCCAGTAAAGAAGAGGTGTTGAAGCTATTATGTACTTTGAATTCAGAAAAGAATGAGTATAATGTGTTGAGACTGCCCTAAGTTTAAGAAACAAAGGTTGCATTTTAGTCAAATATGGACAACAGAGGTGTTAAGAAAGGATATCCTTGACTTCCTTGTTGGTTTTCTTTCTTCTGATTTGAAGCTACACAAGTCTTTTGTGCCAATTACATACAAAATAACTACTCATTATCTGGAATCATTTGTTCCAAAATCTCTTTAAAAACTTTCTCCAAGATTCATCTTGGTTTTGATTTCAGTAACAATTTCAGCTTTAGTAGTTTCAATTGAAAAATATAAAAGAAACCATTATAACTAAGAAAATAGAAAAAAAAATAATAATCCAAAAAAAAGTTAAAAATTATTTTAATGTAAATTATTTCAATTTTGACATATGGGTGTCACATTTCATATATTTTGCAGCGAAACAATCAAAAGTTATTTTTAAAACATATATTATTAAAAAGTCATGATTAGAATATTAGTATATCATTTTACTATTTGATGTCAATCTAACACAAGATAATCTAAAAGCCCATGAATTTAAAGGATCAGAATAGCCAGAGTTATGCCAAAAACATTATTTTTCTATAAATCTCTTCGGATCATAACAATGAAAATGTGCTTAAAGTCCACAAAATCTAAGTTTAATATAGAGAAAATACTTCCAAGTTTGAAAGATACATAGAAATAACAAAAATTAGCGTAGATAGCTCATATATACTACCCTTTTAGACTCATAAGTTAGTTTTTGGCTGAAAATCTAATTGGTCCTAGTTTCGGTTGGATTATGGAAACATTTCAGTTTAAGGGTTTTGGGTGAAATTCAAATCATAGTCTTTGTACTTTACTGTATTCTCCCATGGCAGCCTTCTTCCTATGATCAGCCTCCATATAGCAAAATTTGTGATACACCACTCGTGTTTAATTCTGAACATCTTACAGTTCAAACTTTCAAACAAAAAATAGATAGATTGAACATCCTTACAGCATCAAGGGAATTTGTTCTCACCGAAACTTTGTTCCTTTTTTACTTTTAAAGTACCACTCAAATTGCTTCATTGATTCCAACATGGTTCCAAAACTGGGCCCAGGCAGCCACCTCCGTGCTCTCTCTGATGGTGACGCCTCATGGGCACCTTGCATAGGTCTAGGCAATCTATATTCTATACAGATGCTAGTACTTGGCAGCCTTCCAAGCCTTACATGCCCACTTAGGCCAGACAGCCGAGATACATTTTTCAGCAGGTTTAATGGGTCCGACCCACTTGCAGACAGTGGTGCCAGTTTTTACAGCAATTGCAGCATGTGACACCTACATTTGTCAGTATCTTCCCCTCCTTAGTTCTTCTCCCTCTTCCCCCTTTTATCGTTTTGAACAATAGTCATTGCGGCAAGGTGATAGTAGTTTTAGCATCCATTTTCCATTCATTTCTTTCTTATTTCCTTCTCCTTCTCCCCCTTCACCATATGGTAAATCTTTTTGCACTTTCTTTTGCCTGGAATCTTTGAGCTCTCCATGCCTGGCTAGGCATTAGGCAACCACCTGGCTGGCCCTCCGCAACATAATAGTCTTGGTGATTATTAACTCAACTTCAAGAAGAGTAGTAGGATTGCTCTACCAACTCCATACAGTTTCAATCCTTCCACTATCATTTGCTACAATCCCACCATCTCCTGCTTTGACTCGTATTATAGGAAACTTTCAAATTAACTTTCCTCCAACCATTAAAATTCCAGGTTTAGCATTTATTTTTGTTGGGATTACATCTTCTAAACTCTAAAATTTCTTTCATGACCTTCTTAAAATATTTGATGAACCATATGCTCCTTAAAACCAAGTCATCGCTAAGCACCCAAATTTTCTAAAGAGTAAAACCTAGAATAGAAGTACACTTAGATACTTGTTTCTTTCTAGAAGTACACTTAGATACTTCTCTGAAACTGCAACATATTCTATATAAATTGACATGTTGAGACCATATCCTCTTTAATAATTCACAAGAATAAAGATACTTACCTTTTTCTTAACCTCAATCAGAATTTTAAGAATGAAGAGTTGTAGCCAGTGCCTTCTCTTTGGTTGAGTGACAAGTCACCAGGAACCTAGATTTCCAGAGGGAAACTGATGATGATCTCCTTGAGGAATCCCTCAATAACTTCACTACAGCATCTCAATAACTTCACAACTTTGAACAACATGCTTCCAAAAGGAATCCCTCATTATCTTCAACTCATACGTCACCCCTGTAAAGATAGAACTTGCAACTATTTTGAAGATCTTGGGCTTGTAAAGCCAGCTGAATAAACACTTTTATATTAGCCTCCACAAAAAGCACTCTTCTAGCTTCCTAGTTTCTACTTTACCTGTCTCATAGCTCATACATACATCGATCCACCATTAAATTTTATTAAGTTCATTACAGTGAAGTTTAATAGCGATCCAACAATCATCTGCATAGAACACATACATAATTTACGCACAGTTCTTTACATAAACTAAGAAATTAAGGTCTCACGTCAGTGCTGAAAATACTTCTAAGGGAAAAGGAGCCCCTTTATTTCAAGCCCTTGCCACTCGGAAGATACTTTCTAATAATGTTTGTCAACAATTAAAAGTTAAGTTGCCAAGGAGATCCCCTTTCACCATTATTCTATCTATCAAGATGTTCAACAAACTTAAATGCCATACATAGTGACCTTCTAAAAGGTTTTGAGCCTAGATAAAATACGAGATGCTAACTACTTGTAGTGAATGCACGACAAATTGTTGCTTTCTTTTTCCTCTTTCAATTGGCAACAGTTTTATCTTAAATTCCTCCCACACTGTATTTACTAGGTAATTTCGCTTCAAGCCAACTACCGTAGTTCTTTGCTAGGTTTCCATGTGTGTGTGTGAGTAGAGAATTGTGTGTTAAAGTAGAGACGAGGGGGCGGAGGTGACATTTCATTTGGAATGTACAAAAGTATCCTTGAAAGGCTTACATGCAATTAGGACTTGATGGTGGAAAATTTTTACAAGTCACTAGCTGCAGAAAGGGGGAAAAAACTAATTTGGTTGGATGTAGTAGTAACCCTTTTTTTTTTTTTTTTTTTTTTGCTAAAGCGGGTAATTCATACAACACGGGTACGAATACACCCAATAGAGTCAGAAAGCAAAAGGTCCCGAAGTGCTCCGGGCATCTCTCTCTCTCCAGACCATAAGGTGTCTCCTGAGTGGCTCGCAACATATGCCGCCACCCAGTCGGCCGCCCCATTGGCCTCGCGGTATACATGCATGGCTCGGAATGTAACACACTCCCTCGCCATCTCAAAAATGTCGAAAAGTAAGGGGTGGACCCCCCCATGGCTGCTTGAGCCCTTTCGGACCCAGCTGATCACAGTAGCCGAATCTCCCTCTAAAAGGATAGACCTCGCCTGAAGCACTCGCCGCGCGTAACACATGCCCGTCCAAGCCGCCCGCAGCTCTGCCCCAGGTACCGAAGTGTCAAAAAGATGGCAGCCCCCCGCTGCCACTGCGCCAGCGCTCGGCCCCCTGATGACGAATCCCGCCCCTCCTCTCCTACCTCCATCCAAAACTGAGCCATCAAAATTGACCTTGAGGAAACTCGGGGGTGGGGGCTCCCAGGTAAAGAATACCCTATGTGGAGCAGCCGAAGCAGTGTGGGGGCCCCAGATGTCCCGAGCTGTCAAAGGTCTATGGGCTAGGTCTACATGTGTGATCTCTGCTGCCTATGCTCGAGCCCGCTCCATCACGAACCGCGGAGATGGCCTGCCCTCGCCAATGATCCGGGCGTTCCTGGCCAGCCATACCTGGTAAGTTGAACAGGACGCCTGAATAGCCAAGCTGCGCATCTGTGGGATACCAGCCCATCGCCGAACCGCCTCCAAAAACCAATCCCTCCGGCTCCAAACCTCCTCCGGAATCTCAGTCAGGCTCCACACACCTCGCGCCCGGTCACACTGGAAGAGCACATGATCCACCGACTCGTCCATCCCACAATCCGGGCATAGGGGGGAAAGACTCACTCCTCGTCCACTCAACACTGAGCACATCGGCAGTCACTCCCAGGCCACCTTCCAGAGGAAAAGAGCGACCCTCTGATGTAGCCCAAACCTCCACACCCAGCCACAGTCCAAGCCCGGCGCTGACATCCGCTGAATAGCTCGAGAAACATCACCGACCCCAACTCTCGCTCTACTAGTAGTGCTCCAAACCCTGACATCTGGGCCTGCAGATCCCGGAATGGGGAGCGCCCGAACCCGCTCCGCCAAATGCTCTCCAAACAACTGGCCTAGTCTGTCACCATTCCACTCCGCCGTCCCCGGCCTGAGAAGGTCAGAAACTCAAAGCCCCTCTACTCCCTCGCCACTGAACATCGTCGGCCATAATCTCAATGGGAGTGCAACCACCCACGGATCCTCAATCACATCAATGCTCCATCCGTCACCGACCAGCCATCTGGACTGCGCCAAGGCCATCGGCAAGTACCTCCCGATCTCTCGCCACATAAAGGAAACCCTCCGGCTGCCGACCGCCTGAACAGTGACTCCACCTCGACCATATCTAGCAGTCATGATCTGGCTCCAAAAACTGTGTGGCTCAAGAACAACCTGCACCGCCCGCCGTGCCAGAAGGGCCTCGCGCCGCGCCAGTAGTGACTGCACCCCGAGACCACCCTCACGCAGGGGCAAGCATACTCTCTCCCAAGCCACCAGATGTACTCCGTGACCCCCCCCACAAGAGCCCCATAGGAAACTCCTCATGAGCCTCTCGATCTCCTCCAGGACCCTCTTTGGCATGACAGTATGTGCCATCAGATAAATGGGCATGGAAAATAGAACTGACCTGATCAGCGTCAACCTGCCCATCATAGAGAGTGATGATGCTCTCCAACCCTCTAGCCTGCTCCGCACCCTCTCCAACAAGGTAGAGCACTCCGCCACCCGCAGTCTCCTCCCTGTGAGAGGGACCCCTAGGTAAACCAGGGTCCCCTCGTCCTCCTGCATCCCCAAAATCGCCCGTACCTCCCGTCGTGTCCTCCGCTCCGTGCTCGGACTGAAATATATGGCAGATTTTTGGAGGTTGACTCTCTGCCCAGACATCTCACAGTATCCTTCCAGAACTCCCTGAAGAGCTCTCGCATCAGTCTCTCTCGCCCTAGCGAGCAAGAGACAGTCGTCTGCAAAAAGTAAGTGAGAAATGGGGCGGGCACCCGGGGCTGGGCTATAGGCTGCCAACTCCCGGTTCCCACAAGTAACATGCAAAGCACGTGATAGTACATCAGAGCAAATGATAAATAGATACGGAGAGAGAGGACATCCCTGACGAAGACCCATGGAGGCTCGAAAGAAAGGCGATGGCGTGCCATTGATCAGGATGAAAAAACTAGGCCCGTGCACACATACCAATATCCAGTCAATCCAAATCTGGTGGAATCCGAAGCTCTCTAGCGCTCGCCGAAGGAAATCCCACCGTATCCGGTCATAGGCGCGCTCCATGTCCAGCTTCACTGCCATCAAGCATCGCCTCCTCGAGGCGCGCAGTAGGTCCCCCATCATCTCTTGTGCTAGCAAAATATTATCAGAAATACTCCTCCCCCCCCAAAAGCTCCCTGCTACTGGCTAATGATCCTCGGCAATATATCTTTCATCCTCCTCACCATGATCTTCGCAACCACCTTGTACATAGTAGTGCATAAGCTAATAGGTCTATAGTGACTCGGTTCCGAAGCATCCTGACGCTTCGGTATCAATGTTATAAAAGTGGCCTTCCAATCATCTGCCATCACTGCCCGACCAAAGTAAAACTGTACTGCCTCCACCACTCCCCTCCGAATAATGCACCAATATCTCCGAAAGAAGAAAGGTGGAAATCCATCCGGTCCTGGGGCCTTATCCTCGGCCAGACTCCATACCGCCTCCTGCACCTCCATCTCTGACACTGGTTGGATCAAAGTTGCATTTTCTGTCTCCTCAACTCTGACCAGCGGCCTAGGGAGCTGACCTGTAACATGTGTCCCACCATCCTCCGTCCACCTGGATCTGAAAAACTCCAACAACACCCGTCTCACTGCAGCATCCTCCTCCACCCGTGGACCAGCCCCAACCCTCAAGGAACGAATCATGTTCCTCTGCCTCCTGATGACTGCCGATCGGTGGAAGAAGCTGGTATTCCGATCACCATCCCTAACCCACTGAACTCTGGACTTCTGTCTCCAAAAGATCTCCTGCTGGCGGAGCAAAGAATGATGAGTAGCTAGTGATCGTCGTAAGTCCACCATCTCCGCCTCCGTGAGCTCCTCTCCCCGATCCTCCCACCCCTGGAAATCCACTATCTGAGCCTCCACCCCCTCTAATCTCCGAAAAATATTGCTGACGACCTCACGGTTCCATCGACGAAGACGCCGCTTGGTAAGCTCCAGTCTGCGCGACACCCTCTGCATGGCATCCCCCCGTACTGGCATACCCCAAGCCTCCCTGACCACATCCCAGGACTGGGGGTATGACAACCATAACTTCTCGAACCGGAAAGGACTGTGATGAGTGGACCCCGAAACTGTGGAAATCAAGAGAGGGCAATGGTCAGATGCAATCCGGGCCAGATGACTAACCTGATAGGATGGAAACCGCTGAATCCAGTCTGGAGATGCAAGTGCCCTGTCAATCCGCTCCCACACTCTAGCATGCCCAAGCTGATTGTTGCACCAGGTAAACCGAGGTCCTGAGAAGCCGAGGTCTACCAACCCATTCCACTCCAAGACCTCCCGAAACTCCCTTCTATCCACAGAATCTGAGTAGGCCCTACCTCCTCTTTTCTCACTAGGGCTTAAAATGCAGTTGAAATCACCTACCACCATAGTCGGTACTCCTTGGGCCAACAGAGTCGTCAGTTCATCCCAAAGGGCTCTCCGAGCCTGGTAGTCGGTACTGGCATAAACCCCACACAGAACCCACGGAGGGTCATTTGGTTCCGAAAGTACCATCACTACCTGCTGAGAACAGTTGCAGATGATATCTACTGAGGCTATCCCATGCTTCCATAACACTAGGATGCCCCCAGACAAGCCCCGAGACTCAACTGCAAAAGATTCCCAATCTACTGCCAATCGCCGCTGCACACGGCGTAACCCATCTCTGGACACCCGGGTTTCACAAAGAACACAAATATCCGGGCAATGAATCTGAATTAATCTTTTAAAAGACGACGAGAAAGACGGCTTGGCCGCCCCTCTACAGTTCCAAGCTAGTACCTTCATTCAAACACAGAAGAAGAGTTTTTGCCCTCTTGCCCCGGGCCGAACACTCCTGATGCAGCAGTCGCTTCTCCTTCCATCGGTGCCAAAGCATCTCCCTGGATCACAGCTCTCAGCAAGTCTACCACCTTCCCATGCTCCAAAATCGGTGAAGATGATCCCTGCCCCGAGCCCCCTGACAAACCTCTCCTCACCACTGCCCCCGATGGCGATGGGATGGAGTTCTTCAACTCCATGTTGTGCCCCTTCACAGGCCTCCCCTTCCCTGATGGCGTAGAAGGGCGGTCGACCTGCTCCTGGGTACTCCCGGCCGACAGCACATCAACCGTAGCCTCACCCGTTCCTGAAGCCGTCTTGCCCCCTTTCAACCCCTGTCCGTCGGCGGTAGCCTTCCCGTCGCCTCTCCTCGCTGCCGTCTGCAGCGGTGGTACTTCCTCCGCCGCTCGCCTTCCGGTCGGCATGGGGACGCCTTCCACCGTCGGTGTCTTCTCCATCCGTGCTCCACCGGCAGCATCACCCGCCGGTAGAGGGCGATTAGGGTCCCTCGCCGGGGGCAGGGAGGCACTCCGGAAATGTCTCCTCCCTTCCTCCCTCCGGCGAGATGCCAGGTCGTCGAATGAGATGGAGGAGGCCGATCTGGGGAGGGTCGACCAAGTCGCACCTCGTCCCGCTCCGAATATTTTCTTCGTCGGGCTTCTAGCCCGTTTCATCGGGCTTGGACCCCGGCCTAATGGCAGTCCGGTTGCATCGGCCTGGTCCGTCTCCGCCTGGCCCATACGACCTCGGGCCGCCGGCCTTGGCACCAGCCCATCCAACCCGGCCCGCCCCAGCTCCGCCTGGCCCGGCTCACCCAGAATCCCAGTAGACTCGGAGTGAAGATCAGGCCCCAACTCAGGATGAGTTAACCCAGTGTCCGGCGCCACCGAGTCGCCCACCACCCCCGTCTCCGGCGACCGCCGCCTGGCCACCTTGGTTGGCTTTTGCCACCCATCAGTGTCCGCGGGCGACTCCGGGGAGGTCGGCACCACGTGGGAGGGGCTCGGCACGGACTGAACAGCCGGACGCACCTGTGTTGGGTCGGCACCCGTACTCGTCGGCGCCGGTGGCACTCTGTGCGTGGCGAGCCACGGGCCATAGACTCGTCGGCCGCGTTCGCCGTCCCCTACTGGTTCCGACTGGCCACTGGACTCATGGCCAGCCTTCTCCCCCTCAGTCGTTTTGGCCCCCGGCCCCCCACACCCGGAAGCCGACTCCGGCGTAGAGTATCGGCATCCGCTCCCTCCATGGCCAAGCCGATCACATCGAAAACAGACCGGCGGCAGGAACTCATACTGGAAGGTCTGCCAGAGCTTCCCTTCCTTCCCCCTGATGAACACCCCCGGCCGCACGGGTAATCTGGCGTCCACCTCAAACTTAATCCTCGCATACCCCATGCGACGGCGATCCACCGTGAAGCCATCCGCTTCGATTGGGACACCGGCCTCCGTTGCAATCTCCCAGATGGACTCCTTGCGCCAATACTCGAGTGGCAACCCCGGGAGGCGCAACCAGACCACCACCCTATTCACCTCCTTCCTCCCAGGGACGAAGTCGGGCTGCCATCTCTCCACCGCCATTAACTGGCCAGCAACGATCCATGGGCCTCTTGCCAGCGCCGCCTCCCTGTCCTCCACATTCCGGAAACGAAGGGCAAAATACCCAGTGGCCATGGGGAAAGCTTCAACCTCGTAGTCCAGTTTTCCCTTTGCTTTCATCTCCCGGGCAGCCCACTCTGCCGGGACTCTCCTTCCCAAGCTCCTCCCAATCACCGCCGTGGAACTCCAGGCCTCCCTCTCCTTCTCCACCCACTCCGGCGACAGCTCCAGCACTTTCGGGAACCTCCGCTGGACCTCCTCTAACTCCTCGGGTGGGATCTCTTGGTTGGTCCACATGGGTGGTCGGGCCGAGCCCCTAGCCACCTCCGACCAGGACTGCGAAGACCCAGCCTTTCCCGGTCCTTGGCGCTTCCCAGCCATTGGCGTCTTCGTTCCCTCCGTCTCCTTCCCCTTGCCTTTGTCCCCCCGGGTAGCCATCCTCCACCCCCCTCCCCAGCTGTTCGGGGAATTGCCACACCGGTAGCACGATTTTTGGCGCACCCGCTCACACCCGCTCTGAATTCTGGGTTCTTCCGGACTAGTTTTCCTTAACCTTTTTGGTTAGGGTTTTCACAATAGGTTTACAAACAAACAGTGCATTCTAGCTAACTTCAGGATATTTGTTTTATAAACTAAGATTCATGAGGAAGTAAGGGTGTCGTTCTACCAAGATGAGTTTGTCTTCCAATAATACCTTGAGAGTTGTGAATCCTAGGAGGTGATTACATGGTTTATTGCAGAATTTTTGAAAAATTTGTGAGATTGAAGGTTAACTAGGGCTTTACAAGGTATATATAATAAAAACAAACTCCTTCAAGTGAAAGGAGAAACATTATCAGTATGAGGTCAGCGTAGATCTCTCCACAAAGTCCTGTAACTTTTTAACCAATAGTTGTCTTCAATATGATGCTTGCAATCTGATACAGAACGTTTATAACCCAATTACTTGCTTAGTTGGCAACCTCAGAAAAAATAGTTAGCTAACCTTAAGAAGCAAGGTGGGGCATTAGAGCAAATGTGTGAGCTATGAGATCAAGGAGGTTTCACAAGGTATCCTTAATAAGAGCAAATCTTGAAGTGAAGAGAAGAAACATTTGGGATATAAGGTCAGTGAGAATATTTATCCAAAGTGCCCTATACCTTATTGACCATAGTTTGCTGAACTCTGCCGAACCGGCCGATTTAGAGCATATGAACTAAACTGGTCGATTACCACTACGATTCAGACCCTCTCTTCAAAATCTTAAAAGCTCCCCTCTGGCCCTTCGAAATCAAAACCCTCTCCGGCGACACATTTGTTGAAAGTTTTGAAATGTCGTTAGAATCCAAAAGAAGCTGGATGTTGTAGAACTTCTCTGGTGCATTGGTGATATTGCCCCGAACCATCCGAGGGAGGCCACCAATTTTGCCGTGGTGGAGCTTCCACATAAAGTTAATGCAGTCCCGCTCCTAGAACTTTTGAGCGGAGCCATCGCTGAAGTTTGACTTCCGTTCGCACTTTCTTGCCATGACCCAAAGCTAGATCAGCAGCAACTTCTTCTGGTTCTCCATATCTGCGCCACTCCACCTCCTACCTCTATTCCACTAGTCGGAACAAAGGGAAAATATCCAAGAAAGCTCATTGAGGAGAGAGGGGAAGGCATGGAGTTAAGGTTAGGGTTAGCCCAAACTCCATGGCTACCGAGAAGGAGCTCTCTCTCCCTCTCCCCTCCTCCTTCCCTCTGCTTCTTCCTCTCCCCCTCTCTCCCTCTCCCTCCCTCTTCTTCTTCCATTCAGGCCCTCTCCCTCCTAGTGGTTCCTGTATGCAGCGGTTCAATACAGTGCAGACCAACACCATACCATACCGGCCGCAGACCAACATGCCTGTTGGTGCTAGTTCTACCATCCTTATTCTTAATCAATATTGACACCTAATCTAGAATACCTATAAGTTCAACTACTTGTTAGTAACTTCGAAGAATAGTTAAATAGCTAACCTTCAAAAGCAGGATGGGACAATCCAATAGATGCGTTGTATTATAATTATTATATTTGCACTGCACTACATGCACTAGAATTCTATACCATAGACTATAATATGTTATTCATGTTGCCCAAGGTGACAAGCCAAGAGGGGGGGGGGGGGGGGTGAATTGGTTTTTCTTGATTTTCGATTCCTTAATCTTGTTAATTGATGAGTGAGTGATTTGGTTAATATAGATTAACTGCAAATAGTGAACTTAGAACAATACACAATACAAACAATAAGAAGTATAGTGGTTCGGTGCTCTCCTATGCACCTACGTCCACTCCCCAAGCAACCCCTTGGAAATTCACTATAATCCCGCGGATTACAGTTGGATTGTTTGCCGGGCTCACAATCCAAAAACCTTTACACTTGGTTTTTCCGGGATCACCAAAAACCTATGTTGGTTTTACGGGCCAACTAACCTTCACCGTTGGTTTTACGGGTTCACCAACAAACCTAAACCGTTGGTTTTACGGGCTCACCAACAAACCTTACAAGATTGTTAAAAAGAGAAAGAAAAAAGTTTAAACTCCTATATGAGCAGATATAACAAATATAAGCTACAAAGAAGAGTTAGAATATAGTTATCGCTTTGATATGGCTCTTCTCTTCTTTGTCAAAGAATGCTTCACTCTTCAAGGATTGGTGGAGCTCTTAATACCTCTTTTTGATATGCTCAACCACTTTCTTTTGACTCTTGAATGAAGCACCTTGATGAAGAAAATTAGGGCTTTTATCTTTCTTGGGTAAGCTTTAATATTTTTGCAAAAGGATGCTTTGCTCTGATGAATAGTGTTATTATAAATACTTTTCCACATGTTTAGGTTACTCCCCATTGGTTAGATTTGAAAAACTATCCGTTACTAGCCGTTGGAAGGTCAAAAAGTATTTCTGCAGAACTAGCCGTTATGCTTCTGCCCGTGCTGGGGCCGACCCAAACTTTTCTGAGGTCGACTCAAACCACTGTTCATCAGACTTGGGGTCGACTCAACTTCCAGTGGGGTCGACCCAACTTTCACTGGGGTCGACTCCTGCTACAGTGGGGTCGACCCTCTCAGGGATCACAGAACTTTGTATTCAACTATTTTTCACTGGGATCGACTCAACTCTTTTTAGGGTCGACTCAAGCTACAGTGGGGTCGACTCAAGTTCCATTGGGGTCGACCCTCTCAGGGATTTCAGAGACAGTTTTGAACGACATAGCCTTGGGGTCGACTCATGTTCAGTTGGGGTCGACTCAAGTATTCCTGGGGTCGGCTCAAGGAAGGTTGGGGTCGACCCTCTCAGTAAATTCCAGAGACTTGTTTTCTTGAGGCTTGAAGCTGGGGTCGACTCAATCATACTTGGGGTCGACTCCACTACTGTTCATCCGTGCCATTTTCGCAGAAGTGTGCCTGATGATTCCATGATGTGCCAGGGTCGACTCCACCTTTGTTGGGGTCGACTCATTCCACACTTTGCTGCATCTTAAGGTTAGACTCATCCATACAATCAATGAAATATACTTCAAGCAATTTTGAATATATGCCATGGTAGTGCTACATACTCTTAACAATGAAAATTACTATTGTGCCCTTAAGAGTGCGTTTTACTTGAAACTTTCCTGAATTAGAATTTAGAATTCACTATCTCTTTTCTATCGCAAATTTTATCTCATTATTAATCATTGAAAGACATCTTGATCTCATTCTTCTAATGTATCGAGAGTGTCGAATTCAATAATGATGTATCATATTAACTTGTAGTATTTGATTAGATATTTCCTCAATGATTGTGTTAATCATCAAAATAACACTATCATCCTCAATCTCCCTCTTTTTGATGATTACAAAATATTGAGTATGAGCAGATTGATACTTATCTTAAAATCAGAAAATTTGTTCTAGAAGAGCTCAAGTTGCTGAATTTCAGCTTTTCAAATTTGAGAGTGAAGTCTCCCCCTTTTTCATCCAAATATTGCCAATTTGAACTTTTAATTTTCTCCCCCTTTCTTTTATATTTAGTTAAGGATGAAACTTCAAAAATTTGAGATAAAGCAAGAGTTTCAGGCTATGTATCGAGGCATGAGAGGTATGTGCCAAATTATAAAATTTTGATTAAAAGTTTAGACTTTAAAATTTCCAATGTTACATATTGCTCCCCCTTAAGTGAATATTATCTCCTATTATAATTTTCAAACTTATTTGTCAACTTATTGCGACTTCTTTCTTTCCTTACTTCTCCCCCTTTTTGTTATCATCAAACAAGTGCATGGCAATAGATAAGTAGAGGCAGTAAATAAGAAACATTCAAGTTTCATTGATCAAAATGAAACATTGTAGTACATTAATGCCAAAAATACAATGTTCTTCAATCAAAGTGCAAAGTACATCAACAAAGCAAAATACATATGAGAGCTAGATAAATTCTAGGCACTAATCATAATGCTAACATTAGCCTAGGGGGTATCTAAGGGCTGTGATCTAGTCCTCATCCTCCTAGTATAAGTGGCGAGGGGAGGTCGAGCCTGATGGGACTGAGTCTGGCATGGACCTCGCTGAGCTGGATGACTCTGTGCCGAAACCTCCGACTCAGCTGCTCGGGGCACAGATGGACCATGAGCCTCTCTCTCTCTCTGTAATGCTCCCACCTGCTCTCTGAGGTCTCTAATCTCAGCAGTTATAATGTCCATCATGCTCGTCAATCCGTTAGAGAGAGTCCTCACCTGAGCTGACACAAGCTCAGTCATCCTACTCCAAAACTCCTCTGTGCATCCCGTGGGTACGGATGACGACAGACCAGCCTCTGAAGGTGCCGTAGGATAATCCTCAGGTACCCCAGCCTCAGGGATGGGATCTCCAACCTCTGGTGCATCACCCTCCTATGCATGTATCCCTGCTCCTGCACGCACCAATTGCCCGTTCACCTTCTCATAACCCATGCGAACTAGGGACCGGGCAGTGTAAGTGTCAGTGAATAGCAGATGCCTGGAGATCTCTCCCTCCACAGATATGTCATGCTGTCGGAAGACCAGGGTGAGTATCATACCATAGGGCAGAGAAACTCTCGATTTGCATATAGCCTCTCTCATCTGTCTGACCATCATAGCTGGGAGGTTCAGGGGAATGCCCTGAATAACATGCTCCATAATGACTAAATTTTGCTCAGATATGTGATCAAATCTTCCACTCTTTGGAAACAAAATCCGACCTATGAAGTTGTGCAACAACGTCATCTCAGCTGATAGAGAGCTAGCTATCACAGTTTCAGAGTAATCAAAATCATCTCTCTCAAAGATCAACTGTAGAGCTCTTAACTTGCTTTTTGGTCTTTCTGGAGTTGCACCTTCGCAGGGGAGATGAAGCAACTCACTCAAACTTTCTTCCGAGACCCTAACCCTTACTCCTCGGACTTCAGACACAAGCCCTCCCGGTCCAACCTTTAGGAAGGCGTAGAACTCACGAACCAAGCCCGGATAGGTCACCAAATCTAGAGAGCAAAGATACTCCCATCCTTGCCTTCGGATCCAATCCTCCAACGGAACCCTTCTTGATCCAAAAATTCGGAGTGGATCCTTCTCCCCGTGGTAACCGGTCTCCCCGCATATTTTGCAAGTTAAACTGAAGGGGAGGAGGAGGACGCTCTACATGTGTCTCACCTTGTGGAGGCACTGTAGAAGACTCTCTAGCATGTCTATCTACAAGGGTTGTCCATGAAACTCTCCCGGATCTCTCAGCAACAGCCCGCTTGGGTCCCATTTTCACCAAATGCTTCCTTAGGTCTTGATCCAATGATTTGGGGAAGCAATCTTCTACTATTTGGAGATGATTGGAAGAGATTGGAAAGTGGAAAATAGGATTTTAGGAAGAGAACAAGATGAAATAGTGCCCTAACAATAACTCACGGGTCCCTTTTAAAAATAGGGTCCCGCCGTTGGGTCGACCCCAGTTTCTGCTAGGGTCGACTCAACGTGGGGTCGGCCCCATTCTGGCTCGGGTCGGCCCCAGTTCAGCTTTTTTTTTTAAAATTCTTCTTTTCTTCCGATCCTTGCCAAATTTTTGTGGGACATTGATACGTGAGTAAGAAATCTAGAAATGAATAATTTTACTCATGTTTCATGAAATTTTCAAAATAAGAAAGGAGTATCATGAGGCAACTCATTCCTTTCATTTCCTCTCAATCAAAGGGATCACATATGCCTAATTTTCTCCTAAGCATGCAAAATCTATCTTCACTTAAAGGTTTTGTGAATATGTCAGCTAATTGTTTCTCAGTACATATATGCTCAATACATATGTTTCCATTTTGCATATGATCTCTAATAAAATGATACCTTATTTCAATGTGCTTGGCTTTATAGTGCTGAACTGGATTTTTGATAAGGTTAATGGCACTAGTGTTATCATACTTTATAGGAATGCTGTCTAATTTAATTTCATAGTCCTCTAGTTGTTGCTTGAGCCATAGTACTTGAGCACAGCAACTCCTAACAGCTATATACTCGGCCTCAGCTGTTGACAAAGCTACTGAATTCTGCTTTTTGCTGAACCATGATACTAAGTTATTCTATAAGAATTGACATGTCCACTGGTGTTCTTCCTATCTTATTTGCATCCAGCAAAATCAGCATCAAAATATGCAAGCAAATCAATACAGGAGTCTCTAGAGTACCATAATCCTATGCTTGTGGTTCCTCTCAAATATCTAAGGATTCTTTTGACAGCACTTAAATGTGATTCCTTAGGATTTGATTGGTATCTACCACATATTCCTACACTAAATACTATGTCTGGCCTACTGGCAGTTAGGTAAAGCAATGATTCAATTAATCCTCTATAGAGCTTCATATCAATACTTTTTCCTTGTTCATCTTTGTCTAGTTTACTAGTGGGGTTCATAGGAGTGCCTATCCCCTTGTGATTTTCATTCCCAAACTTCTTTAGTATTTCCTTTGTATACTTAGTTTGATGAATAAAGATGCCTTCCTTAGTTTGCTTGATTTGTAATCCAAGAAAGAAATTTAGTTCTCCCATCATACTCATCTCGAATTCTCCTTGCATTAATTTAGCAAACTCTTTGCAAAGATTATCATTAGTGGCACCAAAGATTATGTCATCTACATATATTTGTACTACTAGCAAATTTTTATCTTTTCTTTTGAGAAAAAATGTTTTATCTACATTTCCTCTACTGAAATCATTATTTAGCAGAAATTTGCTTAATCGATCATACCAAGCCCTAGGTGCTTGTTTCAATCCATATAATGCCTTATGTCATCTAAACACATGATTTGGCAATTCATGATTCTCAAAACTTATACTTCTTCCTCTATATACCCATTTAAGAAGGCACTTTTTACATCCATTTGATACAATTTGAAATCCATGAAGCATGCAAAAGCCAGAAGTAATCTAATAGCTTCTAACCTGGCTATGGGAGCAAATGTTTCCTCAAAATCTATTCCTTCTTCTTGATTGTATCCCTTAGCTACAGTCTAGCTTTATTTCTTATAACTACCCCATTTTCATCTAATTTATTTCTAAAGATCCATTTTGTTTCAATTATAAAATTATGCTTTAGTCTCTCAGTTAATGTCCATACATTGCTTCTTTTGAATTGATTTAATTTTTCTTGCATTGCATTTATCCAATTGACATTTTTTCAGCTTCTTCATAATTCTTAGGTTCTATTTGTGAAACAAAAGCAAGATAGTCATTTATATTTTTAAGAGAGGATCGAGTTCTTACTCCTTGAGATGGATCACCAATAATTAAATCTTTAAGATGCCCATGTGCGTACCTCCATTTCTTTTGCAAGTCTTGAGAGTGTTGTGGTACATGATCGTCCTCTTTATCTTGATTTGGTATGTCATTAAGATTCAATTTTTCCAACTCAAGAATTCCTGCATAATCATCAGAAGTATTTTCTCTCCTAGGAGACTCGCTATCAGACTCATCAACAATGATAAGAATTGACTCTTCAACTACAAGTTTTCTTTTGTTGAATACTCTGTATACCCTGCTAGATGTAGAGTATCCTAAAAAGATACCTTCATCTGACTTGGCATCAAATTTACTTAGATCTTCCTTGCCATTATTTAAAATGAAACATCTACATCCAAATACTCTAAGATATTTAGCAGTTGGCTTCCTATTCTTCCAAAGTTCATAAGGAGTTTTCTTGGTTATAGGTCTTATTAAATGATAGTCAACTTTAAAGACCACGCAATAGCACGTATCTAGTAGGATAGTGATTACGGGTATCGATCCACAGGGATTGAGGTATAGTTGTTTTTTCTTTAAAAATAAAAATATTTGAAAAAGAGAATTTGTGAAGACTATTAAACTAAGCAATTTAATAAAAGAAAATGCAATTAAAAGGGATATCAGTTTAAGAGAACCTAGGGCAAGGAATTCACCACTAACATCGGAACAAGGATTAATTATATTTTATTTCGTTCTTGGATTAACATGCAAATTGGCTACAAGCCTAATAAGCATTGAAATAAAAATTCACAAAAGTAATTTGGACATAATCCATCTTCAGTTGGCATGAAATGTCTACCCTAATCTAAGGTGGTAGCACACTGCATCTTCCTTAAGCATGGACTATCTTATATTTACTCAGTGATCATGAAGAATAGTTGTACGAACATCATACTTAAAATCACAGAAATTAAATATGATTCAAAAGAAGATATCCATTAAAAACAATAAGTTCATACAACTCCAAGAACATAAAATAAAATATAAAACCCATGTCCCTGTGTTAGGGCTGCATCCAGCCCTAGAGAGGAGATCAGCCCTGCATGGAGAATTGAACAGCTGCACTGCAGGGGGACTTCATAATGATTGGCTCCTTCCTCCCGTCGGCTCTCTCCTCTCTTCTCTGTCTCCCGTGAGAACTTGGCTTCTCCCTTGTTCTGAAGAGATCCTGGAACCGGACCCCCAAAGCTTGCCTTCCCTCTCGGTGGAGCTTCCCCTTTTATAGCTTTCTCGAATGAAGAGATAAGGGTGGATGAACGGCTGACGCCTGCGTAGATGATTTGGAGACGATCCGGAAGTTGGTATGCTGTTGGGATTTGATTCCGAAGCAGAGGAAGGTGAGCTGGTAGTTGATCCGGAAGTCTGTTGCTTGATCTTCGGCTGCAGGGGGGTGACAAGGACGTGGAGCAAAATGCAAGGGATGCTGGGATGAATCCGTGGATAAGGATGACTTAGGAGCTTGGAACGGCTGAGAGGTTGATCGCAAAGGGAAGATGCAGATGAATCACGGAAGAAAAGGGATAAGGATGCAAGGTTGGGTAACTGGTTCCTAGTTTAGACGCGTTGGAATTGGTTTGGAATGTGGGATCCTGTGGGGATTCGAAGCTCATCCTATGGATAATGGGAATGAAGCAGCTGTGATTCCGAAATTTACTGGGATGCTATTCACGGCTGCGTGAAACAGGGGATCTGGATCGTATGAAGTAGGTGATAATCCATCGGCAAAGAGATGAAGTTTGGCTGGCAGTTGGGAAGAAATCTGCTGAAGAATCCTTCTGCTGGGAAGAAGTTGGGGATCCGGTTGAGAGGTGGAATACGATCCATGAAGCTGAGAGCTAATGTGGACGGCCGAACGTGAGATGCGGATGCAGGAAGCATGGGCATTAAGCTGGATACGGGATAAGGATGGATCACGAACAGATTACGCGTGAAACAGGGGAGGCATGGGTGGATGAATACGAAGACATGGAAGTTGAAACAGGGGATTCTTCCATGGTCAATTGATCCACATAGGAGGACGTTTGGATTCGGAAGTTGGGAGGAAGAAGGATACGGCTGTAAGATTCTCATGAATCACGGACGCCGGGAAGCGATCCAAGAAGAAGAGGATATAGATTGATATTCTGTTTTGAAGGAAGAAGTGGTCGGAAGCTGGGAATTCTGGATTCGTGAGGTGCAGGGAATCACAAATGGTCACTGGGAACATGTTCATTTGGGTTAGTTCGGAAGAGGGAAGACACTAAATTTAAGGGGACTTTGGAAGAGATGAATTTGGGTCGGCTAGGAAATAATCCGGACAGATGTTGTAATGTGGGAAAGTAATGAAACGGATCTGTGAGTTGGGGTATTGGGAGATCAACATGGGACGGCTGAGATCAAACTTGGAGCATTAACCGCTAAGCACTTAGAGGTTGATGTGGACACGGGTTCAGCTGCAAATGCGACCTACACACATTAGTTCAAACATCATCCCAATTAGTTCGGCTCGATCTGCACACATTAGACTCGACCAATAAATAATCAAACTTGAATTATTTCTAATTAAAATGCAATGATGAAGGTAACACAAATTTTTAGTTGAATTTACAAAATATATGAATTAAAATAATGATAAGTGCTATGAATAAGATATTAATTTATGCATTATTTAGCACTTATCATTAAAACACGATTTAAAATATGGCAAACAGTACTTACAGCTTCAGCCCAAAAGTACTTTGGAAGATTTGACTCACACAATATCGTGCGTGCCATTTCTGCCAAGGTCCTATTTTTTCTTTCAACAACCCCATTTTGTTAAGGCGTTCTAGGTGCTGAAAATTGATGGAAGATACCATTTTCATTACAAAATTCTTCAAAGTGTTGATCTTCAAATTCAGTTCCATGATCACTTCGAATTGCAATTAAGGTGAGCTTCTTTTCAGTTATGGTATTTTTATAATATTTCAAGAATGCTAAAAATGCTTCACTCTTATGTGCAAGAAGTGAAATCCATGTGTATCTTGAGAAATCATCTACTATGACTAGTCCATACTTTTTTTCTCCTAGACTTGCAGTTCTAGTAGGCCCAAATAGATCCATTTGTATGAGTTCAAAGGGCTTAGTGGTTGATACTATATTCTTTGATTTGAAAGATAATTTTGTTTGCTTTTCCAATGAGCATGGTCCACAGATTTTGTCTTTTTCAAAGATTAATTTCGGCACATCTTTTATCAGATCCTTCTTGACTAGTTTTGATATTAAGTCCATACTAGCATGTCCTAGTCTACGGTGCCAAAGCCAACTTGTTTTACTTTTCTTTTCTTCATTAGTAATTAAGCATAATCCATTTTTCTTACTTAAATCATGAAGATCTACCATATAAATATTTCCATGCCTATGTCTCATAAGTATAATGCTATTATCTTTTGGATTTATAATTATGCATACTGAAGCTTCAAATGTGACTTTAAGACCTTTATCACAAAATTGACTTATGCTAAGCAAGTTATGTTTCAGACCATCAACTAATAAAATATTTTCTATAAATGTGAATGGAGTAATATAGATATTACCCTTTCCAATGATAAGTCCTTTTCCATTGTCTCTATAGGTTACCACTCCACCCTCCTTAGATTCCAAAGTGACAAATTGTTCTATGTCACCTGTCATGTATCTTGAACAGCCGCTATCTAGATACCATCGTTTATCCCTCTTATTAGCTATAAGACACTCCTGCATTCAAAGTCAAAAATGTGCTTTAGGTACCCAAACCATGTTGGGTCCTTTAAGGTTAGTGCTTGATGTTCTTTTTGGAACCCAAATTTTTTTGAACTTTAGCTTACTTCTATCACTCAATTTGTTATAGCTAGGCTTTCTAAGATTGCATTCATATGCTTTGTGTCCTACTTTATTGCAACAATGACAAGTTATATTTTCAGTTTTGGCTTTCACAAATATGTTCTTTAAGTATTTTTGTTTTCTATTAGTTTTATATCCCAAACCAGCCTTATCATATACCGCTTTTTGACTATCAAGAATCATATTTAATTTAGTTGAACTAAGTGTAAACTTATCCACTAAGAATTTGTATTTTTCTGCATCTTTTTATAGTTTGATATTTTCAGCAATTAGATTCTTGGTTTCATTTGTGAACCTCCTACTTAATGTTTCATAGTTATGAGATAGTTTCAGCTGATCTTTGATAAGAGATTGATTTTCATCTTTTAGAACTTTATTTTTATGAATTAGCTTCTTGTGTTCTTCCATCAGTTCTAAAAATGCATCATGTAACTCTTCTACCGAAAAATCACATTCAAGTTCAGAATTTACCTCATCGTTATTGGCCATGTAGCAGGTTTGAGCCGTCTTTTGTTGATCTTCCTCTTCCGAACTTGACTTTTCGCTTTCACTCCATTCAGCCATGAGGTTCCTCTTTTTAAGTTTTCTTGCTATCCATTTCAATTTCGGACAATCTATCTTGAAGTGCCCGGGCTTGTTACACTCATAGCATATTGGCACTTCTTTTTTCTTTTCTTTTTCTTTTCCTTTTTTCCGGCTTGAGCTCCCTCTTACGAAAGGTTTTCTTTTATGAAATTTCTTTTTATCTTTCATGAATTTTCTGAATTTTCTTGCAAGCATTGCCATTCCTTCTTCATCATATTCCTCCTTATCATCGGATTCCTCTGATGCAGTTTCCTGCTTTGGAGCTGTAGATTTCAAGGCAATGGTCTTCCTTTTCTTAACCTCCTCTTCTGAGTTTTGTTTCATAGTCAGCTCATAGGTCATGAGTGATCCTAGAAGTTCTTCCAATTGCAGTGTATTGAGATCCTTTGCTTCTTGTATTGCAGTTACTTTGGCCTCCCAAACTCTTGGTAGAGATCTGAGAATTTTTTGCACTAGTTCAGAGTTAGCATATGACTTTCCAAAACTCTTTAGTCCATTTATGATTTCAGTGAATCGAGTGAACATTTCAGTTATGAACTCAGTGGATTCCATTTTAAACAATTCATCCTTATGTACTAATAAATTTATTTTTGACTCTTTGACTTGATTAGTTCCTTCATGTGTGACCTCTAGTTTATCCCAAATTTCTTTAGCGGAGATGCATGTGGATATTCTATTAAATTCACTTATATCTAGTGAGCAGTAAAGTACATTAATTGCTTTAGCATTTAATTGTGCAAATTCTATCATTCTCATTCCAATTCATTTCAGGCTTAGGAATGATTGTGTCCTCTATACTAACAGTGGGTGTGTGGGGCCCCCTAGTTACGTTGTTCCACATGTCATAGTCTAGTGCTTGAATGAATAGCCTCATCCTAGCTTTCCAATAAGTATAATTAGTGTCATTAAACAAGGGTGGTCTATTTGTGGATTGTCCCTTGCTAATAGAACATCCTACTTGGGTTGTCATGATCATTGACTCTTGATCGTAAGATCAACAAATACTATGAGAGCACCTCGCTCTGATACCACTTATTGCCCAAGGTGACAAGCCAAGAGGGGGATTGAATTGGTTTTTCTTGATTTTCGATTCCTTAATCTTGCTAATTGATGAGTGAGTGATTTGGTTAATATAGATTAACTGCAAATAGTGAACTTAGAACAATACACAATACAAACAACAAGAAGTATAGTACTTCGGTGCTCTCCTATGCACCTACGTCCACTCCCCAAGCGATCCCTTGGAAATTCACTATAATTCCGCGGATTACAGTTGGATTGTTTTCCGGGCTCACAATCCAAAAACCTTTACACTTGATTTTTCCGGGATCACCAAAAACCTGTTGGTTTTACGGGCTCACCAACTAACCTTCACTGTTGGTTTTACGGGTTCACCAACAAACCTACACCGTTGGTTTTACGAGCTCACCAACAAACCTTACAAGATTGTTAAAAAGAGAAAGAAGAAGATTTAAACTCCTATATGAGCAGATATAACAAATATAAGCTACAAAGAAGATTTAGAATATAGTTATCACTTTGATATGGCTCTTTTCTTCTTTGTTAAGGAATGCTTCACTCTTCAAGGGTTGGTGGAGCTCTTAATGCCTCTTTTTGATCTGCTCAACCACTTCCTTTTGACTCTTGAATGAAGCACCTTGATGAAGAAAATTAGAGCTTTTGTCTTTCTTGGGTAAGCTTTGATATTTTTGCAAAAGGATGCTTTGCTCTGATGAATAGTGTCATTATAAATACTTTTCCACATGTTTAGGTTACTCCCCATTGGTTAGATTTGAAAAACTATCCATTACTAGCCGTTGGGAGGTCAAAAAGTACTTATGCAGAGCTAGCCGTTATGCTTCTGCCCGTGCTGGGGTCGACCCAAACTTTCCTGAGGTCGACTCAAACCACTGTTCATCGGACTTGGGGTCGACTCAACTTCCAGTGGGGTCGACCCAACTTTCACTAGGATCGACTCCTGCTACAGTGGGGTCGACCCTCTCAGGGATCACAGAACCTTGTATTTCAACTGTTTTTCACTGGGGTCGACTCAAGCTACAGTGGGGTCGACTCAAGCTACAGTGAGGTCGACCCTCTCAGGGATTCCAGAGACAGTTTTGAACGACATAGCCTTGGGGTCGACTCATGTTCAGTTGGGGTCGACTCCATTGGGGTCGACTCAAGTATTCCTGGGGTCGGCTCCATCTGGGGTCGGCTGAAAATTACTATTGTGCCCTTAAGAGTGCGTTTTACTTGAAACTTTGCTGAATTAGAATTTAGAATTCACTATCCTTTTTCTATCGCAAATTTTATCTCATTATTAATCATTGAAAGACATCTTGATCTCATTTTTCTAATGTATCGAGAGTGTCAAATTCAGTAATGATGTATCATATTAACATGTAGTATTCGATTAGATATTTCCTCAATGGTTGTGTTAATCATCAAAATAACACTATCATCCTCAATTCAAAATTTAGTATTCGAAAAAACTAAAAAAATAAATTTATGTAGACAAAAGCATATTTGAATAAGAACAGCCAAGTGTTACAGAAGTTCCAACCTCAATAAAACATTCATATATAGTTGCCCAAGTCTATGATGACGTAGAGTTCATTGTATCACAGAAATCATGCACATATTAGTGATTTTCATTTGCCATTTTCTGATTCATAATTCTCATCAATCAGCATTAAAGAAAAAATGGACATGAAAAACTAGTGTTGTACTGATAATTGGAAAGGCTGCAAGAGTATACTCAGCTATACTGCACAAAATTCATAGTCACCACTCAGTGACATCTGACCAGGTGCACCAACCTCAAGGAGTAAACTCCATTTCTTTGAAACTGGTGTATCTACCAAGTATCAAGCAATCTATGATCATATCATATTAAATAAAAAATTCTACACCTTCAAAAGCTAAGCAACAATATGTACCAAATCATGATAAATTTAAAGTCTAAGTCTAGTTGGCTTCATCTCGCAATCAAAATAAACATAAATAGAAAGCACCTTGAAAATCTTATCTAATTTATAATATTAACAGTAACAATGTCCACCGGATAAAACATAATATCCTATTAATGACTGTACAATTGTAGCTAAGTAAGAAGTTAGTAGAATCATAGATCACTTTTTGTAGACTAGTAAATCTTGAAAATGACACATACATCGGCTGTTTACTAGGAAGCTTGGAGAGAAGGGACTCCAAACTATCCAGTCTAGTCCCAAGAATTGTTATCTTCCTCCGAATGGAAGATGTATGACGTTGGATATCTGGCCCTGATGGAGGCAAAGAACCTCTTTCGGAAATCATGGCACTAATATCATTAGCAAGCCTGGAAGCTTCATTTAACTCCCACAACCATGAATCTGAAGAGGACGCCATTGCTGTGCAAAACACAAACCCACATTAGATTCCACCCCACACGGTGAATCATCTATTTATATGTTATATTAAGAAACTATGGAAAATGATAAGATGAGATCTACAACAAAAAATATTTGATTGGTAGTGCCAATATCAAATAAACAATAATACTGAAGTTGCCGACAGTACACACACACATATACATATACATATGGACCAATAAAAATAATGAGAGCTGGAGATTAAACAAAGTTTGGACGCCAATAATAAAGATAGAAATCATGAGATGAGAGGATAAAGCAAGGTAGTCCACATGTATGAAATGTACAATTTCACTGTGATTGCATGGAATACAAAAAAAGCCTCGAGTGAGATAATCTAAACTATACGAGCTATACACTCCTCTCCTCGAAGAACGTCAATTTTCATCGAAGTTTGTCATACTGGCACTACAAGAAAATACGGTTTTGCCGACTCTTCCCCGCCGACGCTAACAAAAAGCGTCGGCAAATTTCGAGCGGGGCCGAAATTGGACGACGCTTGGTGAAATTTAGATACGACGACGCTTTAAAGCGTCGTCGGAGGCCAATAGGGGCCACCGCCCCCGATCCCTCCTTTTTCCTCCCCGATCCCCTGCCTTCTGTGTCTCTCTCTCTCTCTCTCGCACGCGGAGCAAACCCTAACCCTTTCACCCAGCCGCCATCCCCCCCTCCTTCCTCCCCAATCCAACTTGTTCTGCTTTGGATCCCCCTCCCCCTCCGAGCTTCGAGGACGACGATGGCCGTCGAGAAAGGTGTTCTACCCCTCCGAGCTGGGGATACGGCGGTGACGGCGGGCGGGCTGTGGTCCGACGAGATGAGCGGCCATGGATGTAGGCAAATGGAGGCTGGGTTTGTGAGTTTCATGACCCTCGTCCATCTCGTAAGTTTCATCTCCTCCTCACCTCTCCATCCACCCTTGCAGCCCATCTCCCTCCAAGATCTTCTCCTCCTCTCACCCTCCCCTCATCGGAGGCCCATCTCCCTTCCGCTCCCTCCCCCGCGTCGCTTTCCGCCGGGAGTGCCTGAGGACGCGGGACAACGCCGCCGTCGCCCTCGATTGGGTCTCCGGCAAGGAACTGCAGCTTCCCTTTGATCTCCGGTTCTCATTCTTCTGGTTAGCTTCATTCCATTTCTTGAATTCATCTAGTTATAAGAATTACAGACTTTTGGTTCTTTGGTCATGGTGTCATACTAACATGAAATTTGCTTTGCATCTAATCTGTTTTGTGGTCTATAGATTTCTAGTTAGATTCTCAGGGTCACCTTCGGTTTCGCTTCTTATGTTTCTGGTAACTTATAAATGTTGATACTAGTGCTCTTAAATGGAGGAATTAAAGTTGTTTGCATTGCCTAAATGGATCTGGTGTTAAGAATTAGGACTTCTGACTTCCCTGGTTTTAGTTTGGATTCTACTCTGCACTACAGCATTTGGCTTGGTTATCAGGTGATAAATCACTCGTGGCTAGTTGGATATATATTTAATAAGCAAATAATGTATTAGAAAGAAGTGTTTCAAGATTGTGTGTTACTTTTTATGGCATAGCACTGTCTGTTCTTCTCGATTGCAGTATATTATAGTTTGGGTATGTCTAGTTTTGAAAGAATACTGACGAGATATGTTCATAATGCCTGAAATGCCATCTGAAGCATGTCAGATAGTTACCTCTGGATAATTTGTTGGGCATAGACTTGTTGATGTGCCAATATAGCTTTGACAAACTTCATCTGAATATAATTAAACTTATTGAAGGTTTTATGGCTATTCAAGTTGGTGTTTGGGATCAGGAATGGTGAGTGGGTAACTATTTTCTTTTATGTTTTAACACATCTAAGACCTTAGTTATGTTTGCATTCATGAGAATCTTATGCATAAAATACACTCTGGCTCTGATAAGCTTATTTGAGGACCATTAGCATGATATCTTAGAAAGAACTTTTAACAATAGTGCTTCAAGGCTTGTGTGAGGGCTACAAGAGGTGATGCCATGAGCAGCTTATATGAGGTGTATCACATACTATATTGGACATTTATGGAAGATATAGATGTTAGGCTTTGATTATTTCCACGATCAATTGTAAAATAGGCATGCTTCCTCTATTCCTCTGTGTGAAGTTAATGAACTCATGTATGGAACTTCACTATCTGCTTAACTGATATTTTTCACTTAAGTAGTGCAAGCTTATTATTTATGGTGACATGACCTATGTGAGCAAAGTACATACATATGTATGTATCATTTTGGTTTATGACCTTTAATGTTTGTGCAAGCCGCAAGCGTGGAATATTTATGCAAGTTTGGTACAATACCAAAGTTGGCGCACTTCCAGTACTTTTACCAAAGTTTCCTCTACAACAAACTGATGCAGGTGGCAGAGATTATCAAGGAAGATTTATGGCCCAACCCTTTGAAATATTTTAATAATGCAAGTGTTCTCCCTTCCATCCATTACTCTTTCTTTTGTCAAATATTGATATTTCTTCTCACCGAACATCATTTCTGAGTTCACCTAAGACTCTTCTGCACTTTTCAATAATCTGATGATGCAGGAGGCTGATGAGGAGGATTTTGATGGGGATGAAGATGATGAAGAGGTAAATGTCTCACTTGTTTGAGTTTTAAACGAAGCTAGCCAGTTTCTGATGCTGCTGCTGCTGTTGACTTAGTCAAAGGGGTCCCTATTATGAATATTGGCCTCCCATTGCTTGTCTATTTTGCTCCCAATCCAATTGCTGAGCTTGATGCCGACTTTGAGGGTTCGGCAATGAGGCAAAAGAGTTCATTGCTGCTTCATCGACGGTCGTTCCAGTCCCTGAGCCGCAGTTTAAGAATTGATGGAGATATCATGGTCCCACAGTCAAGGCTGGATCGTCGATTCAGTGTCTGCGAACGTGTCAGCTTTGGGAGCAGACCAAGTGATTTTGATCCCAATTTTAGATGGTGTGGGTCATCTGATGATGAGAATTTTGGCATAGAGTCACCTAGTACAGTCATTTTTTCACCAATGTCATATGGCTATGGTGATTCATCAGTGGAAGAGAGGGAGAGACCATCAGGAAAATCTAGGTAGCCCTTTGCAAGACTTGTTAAATTTTCATAAATTTTTTGACAATTTTGGTCTAATGTTTTTCTAACTCTATGTAAAGCTTTTCCTTCCTTTTTCAATCATGATTTAACTTTACACTTTGTTCTCTATGCTCAAGCCTCTGCCGTTGCTGAAATAGTCTTAAATTTGAACTTGGGACAATGCCAGGTACTGTTCGGTGGCAAGTAAGCAGATGGTTGGGATATTTCTCACAGTATGGGTGAGGAGTGAAATTAGAGACGATGTAAAGAACTTGAAGGTATCTTGTGTTGGCAGAGGTTTAATGGGTTATCTCGGTAACAAGGTAAATGAACTTGTTTAGTTTTACATCAATTTAATCTGATCTCTTTTCCTCTGTCTTTATGATTTGAACTGATGACGTATAGTTCCCAGGTATTTTGTTGAGGCAACACCAAGCTGATGAGGAGGAGGAGGAGGAGGATGATGATGATCACCTCCTTGTAGTGTGGTCAGTACTGGTGCGTACGGACCATACCACATCATACCGATACCGAACCTGATATAGGGAGAATACCGACACTCATATGCCGAACTGGTCCTACACTATGCGTATTGATACTGTAATATTATGGTACCGGTATGGGGTCCAGTATCGAGACGACGAATCTTAATTTCCATCCTAGCAGCCATTTCATGATGTGTACTATCGAGAGTATCTTCAAAAGTTCCATTTTTTCCATATCTGGAGCTCTTTAAAATCCAAAGTTAATCTTTAGTGGCTATGTTTTTAGTGGTCAACTTCACCTTTGCCCAACAGTCTTGATATGATAAGTAGGAAGTTCCGTTGATTTTATGGCACATCTTGTATTAAGGGTAAGTCACTCCAATACTGCTGTGCTCTCTCACTCAATGAGAAAACATCGGAGCTGCCCCATACTATATCTTATTCTCTAACAAAATTCAATCGGTTTCCCACGAAGATACTCCAGAATTACCCATGAGCTTCTCTTCCCAACAATCGGCATAAAATCCTTGAATATAAGGAACTATCTGCCAAGAAAAACATTATCTTTCCAAACCCACCAAAGAATTCCTAAAACCTTCCCCTACAGCTCCAAACCATCCTAGAAAATACCACAATTTTCATTCAAAAGTAAACCCGCCTACTGGGAACACCAAATTAGACCCCATAAATTAATCAGAGAAGATAATTTGAAATAAATTTATGAGAAATCGAAACCATGCCCTAAAAGTCTAACAAATTCAGAATTCCCAGCAATTGGTCGAAATAATTCCATCCATCCCCAACAGAAACCCCAAAAATCCTTCATCCAAGTATTATTACAACACAGAATTCTCCGTCTAAACTAAACTATGTAATACCCCTATAAAAAAAAAAAAAGATGGACGGGCCGGCCCGAAAAGACCGGGCCCATCCACCTGTTTACAATCGTGCCCTAGGCACGATCGTGGAAGAGGGGGTTGTTGAGGGGTAGCGGCGGCATTAGAGGAGATCGCCGGAGAGACGAGCACCGGAGAGAGGAACCGGTCGGCCGCGGAGGAAGCCGGAAGCTTTTCCCTCCCTCGGTGAAGATCCCCCACAAATCGGGAGAAGAAGTCTCGGATCCGTGCGTGAAAACCCAAGACCCCTTCTCCGATTCCTCGCCGGAAAGTCGTCGGAGCAACCCGTCGGACTGAGGTAAGCCCTCTTGCGCTTCATTGTTTGGTTTTTTGGGTTGTGGGTGGGATTTTGGCCGTCGGATCGTCGGGAAAGAGTCCGAAACAGGGGTACCCCTGTTTCGGCTTCTCTCCTCTGGATTTTTGGCCGCCGCCGGCCGCCGGGATGGCCGAGATCCATGGCGGGAAGGGGGTTGATCGGATCTGTATGAGGGTTGGAGATGAATTCCTAGGATTTGTTATGGACAGGGATGGTGGACCGAGGGCTTCCTCTCGTGGTTCCACCCTCTTCCTCTCTCCCTCTCGTCGGTTCGCCGCCGGCCGGCGACAACGGCGGCTGGGTGCTGTCGGGTGGGAAGCAGAGCCACCATCACGGTGGCTGTGAGGGTCCGTGCGGGCCTTCTATCAGTGATCGAGAAGGAGAGGGGGGGAAGAGAAAAACCCCTTTCGGTTCTAAGGGAAGGAGAAGAAGAGGGATCTTCTCTCTTCTCTTTCTTTGGCCGGCCACCATCACCGGCGACTGCAGCAGAGGCGGCCGACGATGGTTCGGCCAGTGGTGGCCGAGGGTCGGGAGGGTGGTGGCCGAGGGTTAGGCAGTTGGCGGCTGCTGCCCTTGAACCAAGAATTGGGGAAGGGGAGATATACCCCCATCTGTGAAGAGAGAAGAGTCTTATTCCCTTCTCTCTCGTTCACCCTTCTTTTGGTCTCTTCACCGGGACCGGCCACGTCGCCGGCATGGCGGCGGCCATGGCTGGCGACGACATAGGCCGATGGTACAAGGGTGGGAGTCGGGCCACCCCGACTGCCCTAGATTTGGAGGGATTGAGATGTTTGGGGATCTGGTGATGGACCCCATAGTAGATGTGAATTATGGTTTAGAATATTTAAATATTAAATAATTTAGTTGTGATTTATAATTGATGTTGTAGAGGAAGAGTCGGCGGTGCCAGGAGATTTTGATCAAGGGACTCAGCACCCCAGTGAGTAGGTTGTGACTCGGATCCGTGATTGAGTCAGTCTACAATTTCGGTAAGAATCCCTACATATGAGCACTTTTATTTATGCATATATTGGATTTATCGTTGGATATATTTTATCAGTATGTTGCTATTTGTTTTTGAGCTTGTACGACACTATGAGGTGTGCATTTTGTTTATTATGAAAGTATTGAAATAATTAAATTGGGAAGGAATAACATATTTTTGAGAAATTATGAAAATATGTGACATGATTGAAATGTGATTAAACATGTAAAACTAGACATGTAAAATAGGTTGGACTAACCTTGTCATGAGATAGCCTCTACGAGCTTATGCGTAGGATAGCTGCCACGAGCTTATGCGTGGGATAGCCTCTACGAGCTTATGCATAGGATAGCCTCCACGGGCTTACGCATGGGATAGCCTCTACGAGCTTATGCGTAGGATAGCCTCCACGGGCTTACGCATGGGATAGCTGCCACGAGCTTATGCGTGGGATTTGTGCAGTCTTGGACTCGGTCATGATCTTGGTTAGTCCAAAGCCAGAAGTGAAAAATCTGAAAACTTGAGAATCAGAGTAATACGGATATGGATCACATAATGTGGAAAAGGATTTGTGTATATGTACTAATTATATACACTTGTTGTTTGTTGAGCTTTTGAAATGATGAAATGACATTTATTTGATGTTTTGATGATTTTATCATTATTACTGTTGCTGGTGGTCCAAACCGAGAACGATTGGCACAGCGGTGTGAACGGGGTTCCGTCTGAGTCGCCTTGGTTGGTGTTGATTACGCTCCACTTTCCACCGGAAAACCTGCAAGCAAGCCTCGCACCACCACTGGGGTAGTGGGGGCCCTCCGATGATCAAGTCAGAGGAGATTGGAGGAGAAGGAGAGATAATTGCAGGTAGTAGGAGAATGCACTGGAAGTTCTTGCTTACCTCCCCCCTTCTCCCCCCCGCAGCATATATACCAGGCTGGGGGGTCCTTCTGGGGGGTTGGTCATCGTGTGGCACGATGGAGTTGCCACTGACATGGCCGTTACAGGGCGTCGTGGGGCAGCGCTGGGTACGGCCGTGACAGGGCGTAGTGGAGCTCCGCCTTGTACGGCTGTTACAGGAGATCGTGGAGCAGCGCCGGATACGACCGTTGCAGGGAGTAGTGGAGCAGAGGGTCGTGGCGTGCTTCAGGGGAACAGCCTGTCGTTGTCGAGAGATTGCCGACTCGGGGTCGGATTGCTGGATCAAGGGGCAGCCGACTCGGGGTCGGGCTGCGAAGTCGAAGATATCCGACTCGGGGTCGGGTTACTGGATCAAGGGGCAGCCGACTCGGGGTCGGGCTGCGAAGCCGAAGATATCCGACTCGGGGTCGGGTTACTGGATCAAGGGGCAGCTGTAGTCTTCTTGGGCGCGCGTGTCGGTCACGTGGGGCATGGTGGCTGAGTTCCCCCGTAACAATTACTGTGTGTGGCTGTTGGGATTCTTACTGGGCTGGAAAAGCTCATACTATATTTACTTTCTTTTTCAGAGGCACTGGATTTGTAGAGACCATTGGGTGGGACGAGAAATAAGATCAGCATGGAGTCTGATTGCTGGATAGATAGGAGTTAATCTATCTTTTATTTATGGACATTTGAAATTATGTAATAAATCAGTACATTGTAGTTGGATTTGATTGAATTACATTAATCTTTGATTTTGGCATATATGTGAATATTGTACCTTTTAGGCCTTGCATGATCTTTAGGGTACTGCTCTAGGGCTCATGCGGCCGGTCGCGTGCCGGACCCGGGAGTTAGGTTCGGGGCGTGACAAAACTCAACCAAAAGAAACACAAACAAGAAAAAAACACACTGATCGGCATTCTAATTCATGAGGATCCCAAGAGAACAATAAGCAGAGGGAGTCGAAGAACTAAACGAGGATTATGGACCTTTTAATTCGGAAAGGACGATCACGGAGACTACTTCTCTCCCCTTTTTCTGTCCTCCCGCTCTCGAATTCTTCCCCTTCTTGAAACGGGAGAGAGCGAGCGCGCCTCCGCGTGAAGGCTTCGTCGGACAATGTTGTTCTCGTCCAAAGTTGGGAACGGAATAGAAATCCCCTTACGCTCGCTCTCAAATGTACGTTATCAATCGGCCGGGTGCACCGAGTCCGACCAGGCCCAACCAGCCCCGCCCGACGCGGTCCGACCCAACTCCTTCAGGGTCTCCAGCTCTCTTGTTTCTGGACGAGACCAAGCGAGCCGCTTACCGAGCCTTGGGCGGGCGAACGGGATAAACTCTACCGCGCCACGGATGCTTACGAAACGGATTCTCTAACCAAATTTCGTGTTCCCGGTCCACGTAACGCCCACGTAACGCCCTACTCTTGACGTATTAATTAATGTACCAGCGCAGGCCGAGATACGGTATTTTTTAGATAATTATTAAAAATTAATTAAGATGTTTTCATCTCTACGATCAAACATTTTTTATAAAATAATTTTAAAAAAATTAAAATTTATTGAATGTAATCTTGACAAATTTTTCTATGCCAAACAAAATATTATAAATTTAGATTATAAATTGAGACTTCATAAAATTATGTTTCTCTGCTAAATCTAGCAACTTTAAAATTCTAAAACTTAGCATCATAATCAAAATATAATTAGAATTATTATCAAAATTAGTTAGTTAATATTAAATTAACAAATATGATAAGATAAGCCAAGAAATAAGCTATTTTAATTTACTTATTTGGTGATTTGGTTTAAAATGATAAGAGATACTGAATAGCCCATTCCTAAATCATAATATGCCATGGTTTAAACTAGAAGACTTGTGATAATTTTGAAGGGCCTCTACTACTAATATGATAGATAAGTTCAAGCAACATATTCAAACATATATATGTCAAACATCATAAATTCTCCTAAAAATTAAAAGTTGGATCCAATTTTTCCATGGATGATGAAATAAAATTCAAAAACCCTCCAAAATAACCACGCACCAACTAACTTTTAGGGATTCACACAAGTGGTGTCATAGTATTCTTTCAAGCATTATTTACTACAATTTTAATATTTGTCATGCTATCAACAAGCAAGTACCTTTCCTTCTAAAAAGAAGGTCCCAAGTTCAAACCTAACATGCTCTCTCCTCATCCTTTTTAATTAATCATAGACCGTTCCTTTGCAAACACATCATTTTCACACCTATGCATTATCTAGGAGTACTATCTAATGAATATCCCTAAACCTAGGACAATTGCATCTCTAAAGCTATAATAATCATCCAAAACATGCATTCTACGTGGCACTTCTCTTTTTGCACACTCTAGGTGTCAACATGCTAGTGTTTTGGCTTTTAGGTGTTCGAATGTCAAATTCCAGGTGTTACGGGGGAATTTAGCCACCATGCCCCACGTGACCGGCACGCGCGCCCAGGAAGACTACGGCAGTCCCTTGATCCAGCAATCCGACCCCGAATCGGATATCTTCGGCTCCGCAGCCCGATCCCGAGTCGGCTGCCCCTTGATCCAGCAATCCGACCCCGAGTCGGATATCTTCGGCTCCGCAGCCCGACTCCGAGTCGGCTGCCCCTTGATCCAGCAATCCGACCCCGAGTCGGATATCTTCGGCTCCGCAGCTCGACCCCCGAGTCGGCTGCCCCCTGATACAGTCATCCGACCCCGAGTCGGCAATCTCTCGACAACAACAGACTGTTCCTCTGAGGCACGCCGCGGCCCCCTGCTCCACTACTCCCTGCAACGGCCGTATCCGGCGCTGCCCCACGATCCCCTGTAACAGCCGTACAAAGCGGAGCTCCACTATGCCCTGCCAGGGCCGTACCCAGCGCTGCCCCACGACGCCCTGTAACGGCCATGTCAGTGGCAGCCCCATCGTGCCACACGATGACGAATCCCCGGAAAAACCCCCCAGCCTGATATATATGAGGCTGGGGGGGGAAGGGGGAGGGTAAGCAAAGGTTTTCCAGAGTATTCTCTTATCCGTTACTACTATCTCTCCTTCTCCTTCAATCTCCTCTGACTTGATCGTCGGAGGGCCCCCACTACCCCAGTGGTGGTGCGAGGCTTGCCTGCAGGTTTCCCGGTGGAAGGTGGAGCGCAATCAACCCAACTCCAAGGGAACCCCGTTCACACCGCTGTGCCAATCGTTCTCGGTTTGGACCACCAGCAACAGTTGGCGCTAGAAGGAGGGCCGGATCTCAGAGCGATCGTAATGGCACGGCGAGGTGGTCGTGGAGCTTCCAATGCTTCCGGTCGCGGGGCCTCTCGCGCCACTGGCCGGGAGGCCGCTGCATCCCCAACACGCTCTCAGCAACACTCCACCGCCCCACCGCCCATTCAGATGGTCGAAGCCGCCCAGTTCGACCAGCTAACCCAGCAGGTTCGCACCCTCGCGGAGGCGGTGCAGAATCTGCAGGGTGCGATGTCTCGAGCGCCGCAGCAGGCTCAGGAGCCGCCGCTGCCTGAGCGTTCGCCTGTCCTCCTCAACCCGCGTTCCTTCCTCTCCCATGGGGAGGAGCGCCGACGCGAGGAGGATTCTCGAGCACGCTCCATTCTGCCGGGACCTTCCCACCGGAGCTGCGCGGGGTACGAGAGGCGGGCCCGGGCGCGTTCCCAGGCCCCCCAATCCTCGAGGAACCCGCGCTCCAGTCGGTCCCCCTCTCGCCGCTCCTTGTCTCCTACCCACCGGTCGCGTTCCCTGGACCGGCGGGTGGACGATCTCCACCGACAACTCCAGGTCCTGAAGGGCCATTCCAAAGATCCCTTCGCCGACTTAGAGATCTCCTCCCAGCCGGCGCTCGCCTCGAGGATCCTGCGGACCCCGAATCTGCCGGGGTTCAAAATGCCGGCGATCGAGCCCTATGACGGGGCGGCGGACCCGCGGGATCACGTCGAGAGTTTCAGGACCCTTATGCTCCTCCACGGAGCATCAGATCCCCTTCTCTGCAAGGCTTTCCCGGCAACCCTCCGTGGCCCGGCGAGGGCATGGTTCGCCGGGCTGGAGGCTGACTCAATCCGGTCCTTCGACCAGTTCACTCGCCTCTTCATCACTCATTTCGCCGTCAGTAGCCGGCGGCGACTGGTCTCCGACTCCCTCTTTGATGTCCGGCAAAACGAGGGAGAAAGCCTGCGGGATTATCTTACCCGCTTCAACAGGGCTACGCTGGAGGTCCGGAACCTGAGTCAGGAGGTAGCTCTTTCAGCCCTGAAGCGTGGCTTCCGGAAGGACAGACTCACCTTCTCCCTGGACAAACGCCTGCCGCGGAGCTTCCCAGAGCTGTTGTCCCGGGCGAACCAGTATGCGGACGCCGAGGAGGCGGCCGCCCACCGGAGCAAGGAGGCCGCCGAGATCCCACAAAAGCTTGGGAAGAAAAGGCGGAAAGAGGCACGCCAGAGGAGGAGCCCGACGCCCCAGCGTCGGCGCAGAAGCCCGTCGCCGGCGAAGAACCACGGCGCCCCACGCCCTCGTTCTCCGCCCCGACGTTTCAACCGGTACACCCCTCTCCTGACTCCCCGGGCCCAGATCCTTATGGAGATCAAGGGGCGGGAGGACCTCCCGGCCCCGAGACAGATACGAAGGATCCTTGGAAAGAGGCCCTCCCGGGCGTACTGTGAGTACCACCGAGACCACGGCCACGACACAGAGGACTGCTTCCAGCTTCGGGACGAAATCGAGGCTCTTATCCGTCGGGGGCGTCTCTGTCGGTATGTGAGCGACCGACGTACCCCCGCAGACCCGCGTCCGGCCGACCCGGCTCCTCCGGAGCCTCGGGAGCAGAATCGACCCGTTGCGGGCGTAATCCACACTATCACTGGGGGCTGCTCTCGGCCCGTGAGGAACGCAGGGGGCTCGACGGAAGCGTCAGGGACGGCCGTCGTAAAGAGGCAGAGGGTCGGCAATGTAATCACCTTTTCTGATGAGGATGTAAAGGGGGTTCAGACTCCCCACGATGACGCCATGGTGATCTCCCTCACTATGGCAAACTATGATGCAAGGCGTGTTCTTGTGGATAGTGGAAGCTCAGCTGATATTTTGTTTTACGAGGCCTTCCAAAAGATGAGCTTGTCCAGACAGTTGTTGCACAAAATGTCCACCCCCTCGTAGGATTCACCGGTGACGCTGTCCCGGCGGAAGGTGTCGTTGAGCTGCCTGTGACTGCGGGCGTCGCACCTGCAGAAGCCACGGTGCGACTCGGATTCTTGGTCGTCCGTATCCCCTCAGCCTACAATGCTATCCTTGGGCGATCCGGGCTGAACGCCCTTCGCGCGGTGGTCTCCACGTACCACTTGCTCATGCGGTTCCCCACGGCGGTCGGGATCGGAGAGGTCCGAGGTGACCAACCGACCGCACGGCAATGTTTTCTAGCAACCCTCAAAGGGAAGAAGCCCGTGGAAGCCCTAAGCGTCGAGTCCCTTGATGCCAGAGACGAGGTGGCCTTGCGGCACGGGGAGCCGGCCGAGGGAGTGGTCGAAGTCCCCCTTGAGGAAGGCCGCCCCGACCGGGCGGTCCGGGTCGGCGCCAATCTCGACCCGGGAGCTCGGGCCCGGTTGGTGGAATTCCTCCGAGCCAATGCTGATGTATTTGCCTGGTCGGCGGCCGATGTACCTGGGATCGACCCGGAGGTCATTTCTCACGCCCTCAACGTCGACCCGACCCACCGACCAATAAAGCAGAAGAAGAGACACTGTGCCCCGGATCGGATCCGGGTGGTCGTCCAGGAGGTAGACAAGCTCTTGGAGGCAGGATTCATAAGGGAGGTAAGCTACCCTGAGTGGCTGGCAAATGTTGTACTTGTCCGGAAGGCGAGCGGGAAGTGGAGGATGTGCATCGACTATACCGACCTGAACAAGGCGTGCCCTAAGGATAGCTTTCCGCTTCCGCGAATAGACCAACTGGTCGACGCGACTTCCGGATATCAGCTGCTGTCTTTCATGGACGCCTTCCCCGGTTACAACCAGATAATAATGGCCCCACAGGACGAGGAGAAAACTGCCTTTATAACAGACCGGGGGCTGTACTGCTACAAGGTAATGCCCTTCGGTCTGAAGAATGCTGGCGCCACTTACCAGCGCCTCGTCAACAAAATCTTCAAAGAGCAAATCGGCCGAAACATGGAGGTGTACGTGGACGATATGCTGGTGAAGAGCCGCCATGCAGACCAGCACATCGCGGATTTGGAGGAGACTTTCACCACCTTGTGGAAGTTTCGCATGAAGCTGAACCCAGCGAAGTGCGCCTTCGGCGCTTCGGCCGGGAGGTTCCTCGGTTTCATTGTCAACCAGCGGGGTATCGAAGCCAACCCAGACAAAATCAAGGCCATCCAAGGTATGTCCCCTCCGACCAAAGTAAAAGAGGTTCAGGAGCTCGCTGGAAGGGTCGCCGCGCTTGGACGATTTGTGACAAAATCGGCCGAACGCTGCCAACCATTCTTCAAGGTGTTAAAACGCCCGAAAGACTTCCTCTGGACGGCCGAATGTCAAGCAGCATTCGACCAGCTCAAGGAATACCTGGCGTCTCCTCCCCTACTGTCCAAGCCGCAAGAAGGGGAGATGCTCTACCTCTATCTGGCGGTCTCCCCAACCGCGGTCAGTGCGGTGCTGGTTCGGGAAGAGGCAAAGCTCCAGAAGCCTGTGTACTACATCAGCCGGGTCCTACGGGATGCCGAGACGCGGTACACGAAGGCTGAAAAGATCGCCTTCGCGCTGCTGACCGCGACCAGGAGGCTTCGCCCCTATTTCCAGGCTCATTCGGTCACCCTCTTAACCGATCAACCACTACGGCAGATCCTCAGCAACCCCGAGAATGCGGGACGACTGGTGAAGTGGGCAGTAGAACTCGGTGAGTTCGACATCCGCTACCAGCCTCGACCCGCCATCAAGGCCCAGGTGCTCGCAGACTTCCTCGCTGAGTGCACGGTGCAGGAGGCGGAACCTAGACCGCCGGAAACGCCCAGCCTCGACCTCCCGATTTGGACGCTTCACATCGATGGGTCGTCGAACCCCGAGGGTGGAGGGGCCGGGCTGGTCCTTACCAGTCCTGATGGAGTGATAGCCGAGTATGCCTTGAGGTTTGGATTTCTAGTGACCAACAACGAGGCGGAGTACGAGGCCCTAGTCACGGGACTCAAACTCACCAGAGAGCTCGGCATTCGGCGTTTGAAGGTCTTCACCGACTCCCAGCTGGTGGTCGGGCAGGTTCGTGGGGAGTTCGAGGCCCGGAGCCCGACCATGCAGAACTACGTCCGGAAGGTGCAAGCACTCATTCCCGACCTCGGCAGTGTCGACATTCAGCAGGTCCCCAGAAGCGAAAATGCCAGGGCCGACAGGTTGTCCCGCTTGGTGGGCACAGAGGCGCACAACTTGTCGAGGGCAATCTACCTGGAGACCCTGGATGCCCCGAGCATCGGCGAGGCTGGAGCGGTGATGGCGATTGATCCGGAGCCGTCTTGGATGGACCCGCTCGTCGCCTACCTCGCCGAAGGGATCCTCCCTGAAGACGAAGATCAAGCTCGGCGACTTGTCAAGAAGTCCGCCCACTACGTACTCTATGAAGGGAGGCTGTATCGGACCTCGTTCACCGCCCCCCTCTTAAGGTGCCTCCGCCCCTCGGAGGCGGCCTACGTCCTCGGCGAAGTCCATGAGGGCGTCTGCGGATCGCACTTGGGGGCTAGGTCCTTAGCGCACAAGATCATGAGGCAAGGCTATTATTGGCCTACCTTGTTGGAGGACTCGAAGGATCACGTACGGAAATGCGACGCCTGCCAGCGCCACGCCAATGTCCAGAGAGTCCCTTCTGTCCCCTTGGCACCAATCACCGCGCCCTGGCCCTTCGCACAGTGGGGATGGATATCCTCGGACCATTCCTCGTCGCTTCAGCCCAGCGGAAATTTTTGATTGTTGCAATCGACTACTTCACCAAGTGGGTGTTAGATGTATGCCCTAGAAGCCAATTTGGCTGACACATTGTTGATTCTAGGAACATAATTTTGTACTTGACTATTTATTATTGAATAAATAAAAGGCATCTTTTCATTCATATTGTTTATGTGTCTATGAATCGTCCAAGAAATTAATAAGATGATGATACATATTCTCAAGAGTTGAGAATTTGAGCCATGTATCATTGGTGATTAATTTCTAAATGCTCCTGATCAATGGATCATCACGAGGACGGTGATCGATCCGATCAGTGCACAGATCACTTTTCTTCTGGATGGACGAGACTTGAGTCCACAGTGTAGGGACACTGAAGTGATAGTGCAGGTGCTTGTTAGAGAACAAGGGTACTGAGCGTGACCAAGACAAGAAGTCACTTGGATGTCTATCCACTCGTCAGTGACTTGCTTGATGTTGCAGTAGTGTGACTGGTCCTTTGACCTGCGGTGCTTCGGCTACTCACAGTGAGGTTATTGTAGTTTGACTGCACACATACATGGTCTCTAGCCATATGGGTCCATGCAGTGTAGATTGGCTGCAGTAAGTTCACTGTAGGAGTAGGGTATGCACCTATAAGGAATCTATCGACCTTGATAGAAGAGGAGTGATCCTATGTGATTTGTTAGACTGAGTTCTAAGACCTTGGCCAGGGCAGTAATATAAAGTGAAAAAGAGTTTTCTACTATCGAACTCAAGTCGAACAAATCTTGACATATGACAGACGATGGGGTTTGACGAGTTGTCCATGACCTCCGTCCTGTAGGGATCCACGATGGTAGGACTGTATCACACGTTAACTGCACCTAGAGGTTCATCTTTCTATTCTACTGGGTGGCCACTACATGCTGCTAGGTGTCACTGGTGGATGGTGGGACTCATAGGGATTATCTTGATGATCGATAAACCCTAATGAGTTGAGTTGGAATCGTTCCAACCCATTGAAAGGAGTTTTCAATGATGTTGAGATAGAGATCACAATATATCTCACTACCAGTCAGAGTAGAACCTATGGGGTCACACACACTAGAAGTATTGACCGATCCGATGGTTGAAATCATGATTAGGAATCACAAGTAATCAATTTGATTGATAAGAAGTTGAAGAAGGAAAGGAAATTAATTAATTGGACTTGAAACAAGAATCCTACTTTGGGTAGGATTCCTAGAGTCCTAATTGGATTAGGACTGGGAATCCTAGTTGGAGTAGGACTGGAATTCCTACTTGGAATAGGATTCCTAAAATCCTAATGAGATTAGGAGTTTTGAATTAAAATTGGATTCCTACTTGGAGTAGGATTCCTAGAAATCCTAATTGGATTAGGACTTCGAATTCAAATAGAGTCCTAATTGGATTAGGACTAAAATTAAACAAATCCTAATTGGATTAGGATTCCTTAAGTCTAAATTAATTAATAATCTAATAAATCAACATGACTCCTAATTGGATTAGGATTGAAGAGTTCAATTGAGTCATGATTCATTCAAGTCCTAATTGGATTAGGACTAGCATAGATTGAACCCAATTTTGGCTAATCCTAATTGGATTGGGATTAAACCATGAGAGAGGCACCTAATCCTCTTTGGAAGAGGATTAGGTTAACCAAGTAAGAGGGGCATGAGCCCCTCTCATCTTGGATGGTGCGGAATGAAGAAGAGAGGGGCCGGCGCCCCCCCTTCTTTCTTTGGAAAACCATCTAGGGCTCCTGCTTTGGAGGAGCCCTTGATGGCTATAAAAGGCACCATGAGGCCGGCACCCTAGGGCATTGGAGTCCTCTTCCTCTTGTGCCGTGGCCACCCTCTTCCTCCCTCTTAGTTGCAGCCCCAAGCAAGGGAAGAAACCTCCAAGTGTTGGCGGCCTCCTCCTCTTCCTTTTCTTCATCAAACGCAAGCAACAGAAGAAGGCTGTGCAGGGGCTCATCTTCTTCCTCTTCTTCATCCTTCTTCTTCCTCCTCTCAAGCACTTTCAAGAGTTGAAAGAAAGAGAGGAGATCAGCCATCGAAAGAAGTCTCTGCAAGGGAGCTAGCACCCCGGGGAGACAAGAAAACATTGATCGGTCCTCTACTTCGTGTGGATACCCGTAGAGGCCGGACGTTTGAACGGCTTCAAGCGAACCCTCTTCCAAAACCACGAATTCAGATTTGCAGTGATCATCTACCCGTGCAAGGTGAAGATTTGATCTTCCTAATAGTTTTAAAAGTTTTAATTCTTACCTAATTACGAAAGGTCTAGAAACAACGTTCATGCGATGAACGTCGAACCCGTGCATGCCGATTCCGCTGCCATCTGATTTTTGTTTTGAAATATCAGCGGCATGGGCGGGTTCCCAACAGTGGTATCAGAGCCTAGGCTTCGTAGATTAAGGTAAGAATTAAATATCTAAAGGCTTATTAGATCTGAAAATTGAATGATCATGCATGCTGAAAAATTCTGCATGCAGATTTTTCAGGGGTGCTGATTTTTTACATGTTGATTTTTATGTGATAAAACGATGATTCTAATTGCATTGTTAATGGGATTACAAAGTTTAGAATCATGATTAGCATGATCAGCGACCTATGTCATGATATAATCAGTTAGTTTTCAGATCTGAAAATTATAATTGTTGCATACGGTGATGATCATAGGATTCAAACCCTTTTGGTATCAAATGTAATGACCTGCGATTTGATCTGCGATGTCATGTAATTTTTCAGATGCTTGCATGCATCTTATTTGATGTTTTGAGAGGCCTGCGTGCCTCCTAAAAGGAGATGTAGTTTATTTTTATTTTTATTTTACATCTGGTTGTATTTCTGTGATGTGATGTACATCAACGATCAAGTTGAAGCAAAGGCATGAGATGAAAGGTGATCTAAGCAGTTGATGGCGATGGGATCAAGAGTTGATCAAGGATCGAATCAAGGTGGCTTAGAACCAATTCAAGAGTTGAAGACCACTTGATCGATTGATGTGCATGTGCTTGTAATACGACCTAATTAGAATCCATGATCATCACCTATTTAAAGTTTAACTTTATTTGATGCTGCGATTATAACTGCCTGTGATGTACCGTTTGCATGAGATGTGAATGCGAGTCGGGTAGATAGGTTTACATGTAATGTAGCAAACCCAATTGAGACCTAAATCAAAACCTCCTCAATCAAGTCGAGAGTGAACCGACATGAGCAAGTCACATTAGATTAATTGATCTAATTGGTGTCTAGGAAAGCATGAAAGGTGGTTACTTAATTAGGACCTTACTCTCTGAGTAAGGGGAGCCTCCCACCTGCTTACCTGGCCAATTGTTCGATTACCTCTTATGAAGGGCTCAAGTTGCAAACACTAAGACCTGATTAACCAATATTAAGTCAATAGGTCTTCCACTGTAGTAGAGCTGCTAAGGCCTTTCTGATGTTGATTTGTCTCGGCTGGACACAGTGGTCAAGTTGCATCGGGGGGCTGGACCTCTCTATAGACATGAGATGTTGTAGGGTAAAGGTGGGGTTGGGCACCAATAACTGTTAGGTGAGGACCCAATGACGACTTTATTCCTACGGTTATACGGTGGGTCTGACTTAACTAAGAAATGGGACCAATAACTGTTAGGTGAGGTCTTCATGGCTTAGAGACCAAGTTACACTGCACCATGCTTGAGAAGCATTGTACAAGAGTTGTACACTCATCCATCTATGTGTCACCAATAACTGTTAGGTGAGGTGGCATGTAAATCGGTGGGACCGCAGTACCCACTAGAAACCCTAGTCGTGTGGGATTTTCGTTTTCCTATCAGAGGAGTGTGAGGGATTCGAGAAAATAGTGGGAGTTACATTTGTTCTAAAAGACCTTAGAACAGATTAGGATCAAGTACAAAAGTCTAACTAGAATCTTTACTCTCTGCAGATACAATGTCAGCTTCAAACCCTTTGACCCGTATTCTTGAGACCAACCGACTGACCGGAACCAATTACAAAGACTGGCTTAGAAATCTCAAAATTGTTTTGGACTGTGAGAAAATAGGCTACATACTCGATTCAGATATCCCCACACTACCAACACGTCCTACTGATGTTCAGCGTGAGATGCATAAAAAGTGGTTGGATGATGACATTAGAGTAAAATGCTATATGATGGCATCCATGTCTAATGAACTCCAATGCCAGCATGAAAATATGAAGACTGCTAGGGACATACTAGCACACCTGCAAGAGTTGTATGGTGAACAGAGTCGCACAGCTCGTTTTGAAGTGTCCAAGAGGCTTTTCAAAGCAAAGATGCGTGAGGGGCAGTCTGTCCATGATCACGGTCTGACCATGATCAAGGACCTGGAGGAGCTTGAGAAGCTCGGTATGGACATGCACAAGGAATTACAAGTGGATTTGATCCTACAGTCACTTCCTGATTCATTTGGTCAGTTTATAGTAAACTACCACATGAATAAGATTGAATGCACTAAGACTGAACTAATCAACATGTTGGTAACTGCTGAGGGAGCCTTGAAAGGTTCAACGGACAATGTCCTTGCTGCTGAGTTGACTTCTGGTTCCAAGAGAAAGTCTACTTGGAAGAAAAAGAAGCCTGCTAAGAAGCATGTTGACCCCCTAATGGATTTTGATGAATACAAAATACTAGAGTAAAATTCCATTATATCTTAACAATTCGATTGAGGAATTCATGTGTTTTACTTAGAAAATTGTTAAGAAATGTCTAGGCAAGTTCCCACAATTTTTATGAATTTATTGAAGAATATTTTGAGCTAAAGAAAAAGTTCAGGGACAGCCGAGACGTCTCCTGATGGTTTCAGAGACGTCTCTGGCACAAACAGGAAGAACTGGCACACTTGGAGTCGTCCCCGGCACCTGCCGAGTCGTCCCCGCGTTAGCGGAGTCGACTCTCTCAGAAGCGGAGTCGACTCTCTCAGTGGCGGCAGAAAGACGTTTCTCAAGGGATATGCGCGAGACGTCCCCGCTGTACGCGGAGTCGTCCCCGCAAGCAAAAAGGAGACTCCCCGAGACGTCCCCAAGATGGCGGAGACGGCTCTCTCAGGGTTTTCCAGAGAATGGTTTTTGCGGTGATAAGGAAGCGGAGTCGACTCTGAGATAGCGGAGTCGTCCCCACGCATAAAGTGGACACAAGCGGAGACGTCCCCTGAAAGAGCGGAGACGACTCTCTCAGGGAATTCCAAAGGGCAAGTTTTTCGGAGACAAAGAAGCGGAGTCGTCCCCAAAGAAGCGGAGTCGTCCCCACTCAAAAAGCACAGACAAGGCGAGACGTCCCCGTAAAGTGCCGAGTCGACCCCAGATAAAGTAAAAAGTAAAATCCTGTAGGTGAGACGTCTCTCGCTGTAGCGGAGACGTCCCCGGAGCGCCTGGGACGCGACTGACAGCTTTTCAGGTTTGATTTTGAATTTCAAATCCTTCTCTTTTTGTCTCTAACGGCTATATTTGCTTTTTGGGCTATAAAAGGGACCTCTTAAGTGGTTCTCAACAACTCTTCACCAACCCAAAGCAAAATCATTCAAGAGAGAAGTTTGAAAGAAAAGCTCAAGGGAGTGAGTGCATCCAAGGAAGGAAATCAAGTACTTTCAAGTCTCCCAAGTGATTTCAAGCTCAACCACTCTCGCGCGCTCGGGAATCAAAGCTCACACTCAACCCTACGCGGTCTACCTTGGAAGAATCAACATCTCCCACGCTTCCAACGGCAAAAAGATTCTTCCGGGTTTCATTGTTCATAAGTGCTATATTTGCTTTCTAGAGCTTTTATATTCTTTTGTACACTCTTTTATCGTGGTGCTTGTTCAAGTCAAGGGACTTGGAACAAGGGAAAGGCGTCCCAAGCCTAAGAGAAATTGGGGGTTTAGGGTTTGTTGTGAGCCCGGTGTAAAACAACGAGTTGGGTAGTGAACTCGCAAAACTACCGTACTGTAATCTTGGATTATAGTGGAAATACCCAAAGGCGCTTTGGGGAGTGGATGTAGGAGCAGTGAAGGCTCCGAACCACTATAAAACCGTGTGCTTGTGGTTGTCTTCTCTTATCCCTTTATCCTTGCTTTAGTTTATATATTTGTGTGTTTTAATTTTAAATTAGTCAAAAAGTTTTTTAAAACACCCAATTCACCCCCCTCTTGGGTGACCATCTTTGGGCAACAAGTGGTATCAGAGCAGGTGCTCTTATATTTCTTGAAAGACCTAACCGTCTTAGCCAAAGATCTAGATGGGAACACCCTTTAACAATGTTCCTGCCGAGGGGCAAGCAACCAATAGACCTCCACTCTTCAATGGGACAAATTATACCTATTGGAAGACTAGAATGAAAATCTTCATTCAAGCACAAGACTATGCCTTGTGGAGGGTTATAGTCAAGGGACCACAAGAACCATCACACATAGTTAATGGCATTCGAGTTCCCAAACCTGAAGAGGATTGGGATGAGAATGATGATAGGATGGCTCAACTCAATTCTAGAGCCATGAACTCATTATTTTGTTCTTTAGATGCAAATGAGTTTAATAGAGTCTCCACATGTAGTTCCGCTAAGGAAATATGGAATAAGCTTGAAGTTACCCACGAGGGTACAAATCAAGTCAAGGAGTCCAAAGTGAACATTCTAGTTCACAAATATGAGTTGTTTAAGATGGAACCCAATGAAACCATCACATGCATGTTTACACGCTTTACGGATATAATTAATGGTTTAAAAAGCTTGGGTAAATCCTACACTAACCCGGAACTTGTGAGTAAAATTCTCAGGTCTTTGCCAAAAGCATGGGAAGCAAAGGTCACGGCGATCGTAGAAGCCAAAGACCTCAACACCTTGGGGCTAGAGCAACTCTTGGGCTCATTGATGACGCATGAGCTCACGATGAAGCAACATGAAGAAGAGTTGCCGAAGAAAAAGACAATCGCACTCAAGGCTACCTCAAGTGTGTGTGAAGAAGAGAGCAGTGGGAGTGAAGAAGAAAGCCAAGATGAGGACTTGGGGTTGATAGTTAGGAAGTTTAAGAAATTCATGAGAAGGAAGAAACCCTTCCCAAGAAAGAAATTTGGAGGTAGAAATGATTGGGAAAAAGAAAAGGAAAAAGAAAGAGATCCAATCATATGCTATGATTGCAAGAGACCGGGACACATTCGTTCCGAATGCCCTCAACAAAACAAGTATTTTGGAAAGAAGAAGAAGAAGGCATTGAAGGCAACATGGGATGATAGTGACACATCATCCTCCGAGGAAGAGAAGGAAGAGACCGCCAATTTATGCTTCATGGCGTTCGAAGACGACGAGGTATGTCAAAACCCAACCATAAATTTTACTTTAGAAGAATTGTATGAAGCTTTTCAAGAACTTATGGGTGATTGTAGTATGTTAGGAGCAAAAAATAAAGAATTAAAAGCCTCCAATCAAAAACTAAAGGAAGACATTGAAAACCTATTAATTGAAAAGGAGAGCGTTAAAAATATTAATACTACTAACCTAGAAATTAAGAATTCAAAACTTAGTATTGAAAATGAAAAGGGAAAAACAGTAATTAAGGAATTAAATCTAAAATTAAAATCCCTATTCGATATTAATACCTCACTTGCACAAAATGTTGAATCTCTTAAAAAAGATAAGGAAGAACTAGTCAAAGAAAATTTGAATCTTAAGAATGAGGTACATAAGTACAAACCAATTGTTGAAAAATTCACACAAAGTTCTGAAAAATTAAATCTCATTCTTTCAAATCAAAGAGCCGTTTTTAATAAAGCCGGATTAGGTTATAAAACTAATAAACAACAAAAGTATCTAAAGAATTTCTTTGTAAAAGCGAAAGATGTAAAAACTGAAAAACCTACATGCTTTCATTGTGGAAAGACTGGACATAAAGTCTACTCTTGTATTCAAAGAAAAATCCAAACTAACAAGAGTACATTTGTGAAAGCCAAAAACATAACTAAAGTATGGGTGCCTAAGGGAACCAACCACACTAACCACGAAGGACCCAAGAAAACTTGGGTACCTAAGAGCTTCACATGATCATTTTGCAGGTATGCCTTGCAGCCGAAAATAAAAAGAGAATGTGGTATCTTGATAGCGGTTGCTCAAGGCATATGACCGGTGACAAGAGTCTCTTCGTCACCTTGGAATCAAAAGAAGGAGGAGTAGTCACATTTGGAGACAATGCTAAAGGCCGAATCATTGGTGTCGGTAAAATCTCCATATCATCCTCCTCATTTATTGATAATGTATTGTTAGTTAATGGACTGAAACATAATTTATTAAGTATAAGTCAATTTTGTGACAAGGGCTTTAAAGTATCATTTGAATCGTCACTATGCATAATTAGTAGTCCAATTGATAATGAGATCATACTCACAGGACATAGGCATGGAAATGTTTACATGGTAGATCTTGATGATCTCACCATGAAGGATGGCCAATGTCTTGTAGCCATGAATCCTAAAGTCAATGAGACTAGTTGGTTATGGCATCGTAGGTTAGGGCATGCTAGCATGGATTTAATTTCTAAATTGATTACAAAGGATCTAGTCAAAGGACTACCGAAAATAGACTTTGAAAAGAATAAAATTTGTGCGGCATGTCAATTAGGAAAACAAACAAGAAGTTCTTTTAAGTCTAAGAACATAGTCTCAACGTCAAAACCCTTAGAACTAATTCACATGGATTTGTTTGGACCCACTAGAACTGCTAGTCTAGGGGGTAAGAAATTTGGTCTTGTCATTGTTGATGATTTTTCACGTTTTACATGGGTTTCATTCCTTGCACACAAAGATGAGTCCTTTCCCGCTTTTATCAAGTTTCATAATAAAGTTTCAAATGAACTCAATCTTAAGCTAAAAGCAATTAGGAGTGATCATGGTACCGAGTTTGAAAATCAACACTTTGAAAAGTTTTGTGACGAAAATGGTATCAATCACAATTTCTCGGCACCTAGGACACCCCAACAAAATGGGGTGGTAGAAAGGAAGAATCGCACACTCGCAGATATGGCTCGTACCATGTTGTGCGAATCGGATCTACCAAAGTATTTTTGGGCTGAAGCAATAAATACCTCATGTTATATCTTAAATCGTGCTTTAGTTAGATCTATCTTAAAGAAAACACCATATGAATTGATAAAAGGCAAAAAACCAAATATAAGTTATTTTCATGTTTTTGGTTGTCGATGTTTTATTTTGAACAATGGAAAGGACAATCTCAGTAAATTTAGTGCCAAATCAGATGAGGGGATCTTCTTAGGTTATTCCTCATCTAGTAGAGCATACAGGGTCTTCAACAAGAGAACTCTCGTTGTTGAAGAATCCATTCATGTTGTTTTTGATGAAACTAATGGAGATTCTTCTAGAAAAGAAGAAGATGTTGATGCAGGTATACTTGAAGACCGAATCAAGGAATTCTCCATACAAGACAAACAACATGAGGATGAGGTTAAGGAAGATACAAATCAGCAAGATGAAGAAGATCAACCTCCATCAAACAATCAAGATCTTCCTAAAGAATGGAGGTATGCACATGGTCATCCAAAGGATCTAATCCTTGGTGATCCTTCACAAGGTATAAGAACTAGATCTTCTCTAAGAAACACTAGTAATTATCTTGCTTTCGTTTCACAAATAGAGCCTAAATCACTAGAAGAAGCTGAAAAAGATGATAATTGGATGAACGCTATGCAAGAGGAATTAAACCAATTTGAAAGAAATGAAGTTTGGACTCTAATGAAAAGACCCCCAAATGTTTCAATTATAGGCACCAAGTGGGTGTATAGAAATAAACTAGATGAAGATGGAATAGTAATAAGAAACAAAGCTAGGCTAGTGGCCAAAGGATATAATCAGGAGGAAGGAATAGATTTTGATGAAACTTTTGCTCCTGTTGCTAGATTAGAAGCTATTAGATTACTTTTGGCATATGCATGCTTCATGGACTTTAAACTCTATCAAATGGATGTAAAAAGTGCATTTCTAAATGGTTATATAATGGAGGAAGTTTATGTAGGACAACCTCCAGGTTTTGAAAATCACTTACATCCAGATTATGTGTATAAATTGCATAAAGCATTGTATGGACTTAAGCAAGCTCCTAGGGCATGGTATGAAAGATTAAGTAATTTCCTAATTGAAAACAAATTTAAGAGAGGAAATGTAGACAAAACCCTCTTTATTAAAAGAAAAGGAAATGACTTATTGCTTGTACAAATTTATGTGGATGATATAATTTTTGGTGCTACTAATGATAGTCTTTGTCAAGAGTTTGCCAAGCTTATGCAGGGAGAATTTGAAATGAGCATGATGGGTGAGCTCAACTTCTTCCTTGGGCTGCAAATAAAACAATCAGAGGAAGGCATATTCATCAGTCAGTCCAAGTATATCAAAGAAATGTTGGAGAAATTCAAGATGAAGGATGCAAAAGAAATCAGCACACCCATGGGCTCAAGTTGCAAGCTTGATAAGGATGAAAAAGGTAAAAGTATAGACTGCAAATTGTACAGAGGTATGATAGGCTCTTTACTTTACCTTACTGCTAGTAGACCAGATATATTATTCAGTGTTTGTATGTGTGCTAGATACCAAGCATGTCCTAAGGAATCACACTTGCAAGCTGTTAAAAGAATATTTAGATATCTAGTAGGGACATCTAATGTAGGCTTATGGTACTCTAAACAGTCTGACATAAACTTAATTGCTTATTCCGATGCTGATTTTGCCGGGTGCAAACTCGACAGAAAAAGCACAAGTGGGACATGTCAATTCTTGGGTGCCAATTTGGTTTCTTGGTTTAGCAAGAAACAAAATTCAGTTGCCTTGTCCACAGCTGAAGCTGAGTACATTGCAGCTGGAAGCTGTTGTGCCCAAGTTCTTTGGATTAAGCAACAACTTGAAGACTTCGGTATTAAAATGGACAATATACCAATTAAGTGTGACAATACAAGTGCAATCAACTTAACAAAAAATCCTGTTCAACACTCTAAGTCAAAGCATATAGAGATTAGGCATCATTTTATTAGGGATCATGTGATGAAAAATGATGTGATGATTGAATATGTATGTACTGAAAATCAATTAGCTGATATCTTTACAAAGCCCCTTTGTAAAGATAGATTCAATTTCTTAAGGAATGCGTTGAGCTTGTATGATCCTAGCAAATGAAGTGAACTTGTATTGCTTTACTTTGCTACTCGAACTAGTAACCCACCTCAAGGCAAACATATGTGAAAACATGAATTCATCTAAACTAAATGACGAACTGTTTGACTTTCCGGAGGATGGTTACCCTCCCTTGGACTCTTCATAGAGATATTTTCAGAGCCTATAACATGGGTATTCGAAATTTGGTCAAACATTCCTCATTTCAATCTTAATAATCTAAAAGTCATTATCAAATCATTATAGGATGTATTATTAAGGGGGAGGATCACAAACAAATTCACTCTGTGTCTATCAAAAGAAATCACGATTGATTAGGGTGATTAAACAAAAATCTGGAACTGCAGTCTGAAATTTTTTGTGCCGGAGACGTCTCTGGCAAGTCGCAGAGACGTCCCCCCAGGGGGAGACGTCTCGCCTTAGTGGCGGAGACGTCTCGGGGACCGAATGAGGGCTTTTTAAATAGGTCGAAATCGCTCGAGCCGACTCGAGCTTTCTCCCTCATTCCCGACCAAAACGGAAAGCCCTAGCCTCCACTTGCTCTCCACTTCAAAACCTAGCTTCCATTTGCCCTAAATCGCAAACCCTAGCATCCATGGCACCAAAGAAAGCTAGGACAACCCGTGGGAGGCGACCTAGAGTAGCGGGCGACGGCGAGGAACGGCGGGAAGAACCCTCCGCGCCTTCTCCTCCGGTTGCTCCGCCGACCACGACGATTTCCTGTGCAAATCGCACAGTCACGACTGGCAGGCACATCGATTTTTCCTTTCTAGATCATGAGGGGTTCTCTATTGGAGAGAGACTCCGAGCCCAAGGGTGGGAGCACCTTTGCACCCTCAAAATCTCGACCTACCCCGGCCTTGTTAGAGAAATGTTTAGTGATATGGCCTTAGGGGACTTAGGGTACACTGCATATGTCCGAGGGACATTGGTAGAAATTAATGAGGATGTCCTATCCACTGTCCTACAAATTCCTAAGGACGGTGAGGCACCGACCTCACATCCCCAAAGGGAAATAGCCCTAAACTTGATTCTAGGAAGAGAGGACTGCGGCCCTCTTGATGTTGTCTACTCCCAGGACCTAAATGCAGAAATGAGACTTCTTTTAAGCATTGTCAATCGGGTCCTATTCCCCAAAACCGGTCGCTTCGATTTTGTTTCGGAGCGTGATTTAGTCATAATGCACCATATCCTACTAGGGATCCCCCTAAACCTCCCTAGACTCATGCTAAATTACATTGCCCAATGTCATAGGTATTCTAGGTTTAGTATACCCTATGGCATGATCTTTACCTTAATATTTAAACACTTCAAGGTTCCCATTCCACCAAATGAACCTGCAAAGGCCCTAAGAAACACCGATTATTACAATGAGGGCTCAATGAGAAGAATGGAATTTCACAAGATAGATGGGTCGTGGGTCAAGGTTCCAAAAAGAAAAGCACAAACCATAGAGCCTGAAATCCCACATCATGAGCCTGACCATCACTCTCCTCCACCTAGCCACATGGACATCCCTGATATTCCCTCCAGCTCAGCTGGACCTTCCACATCCATGCCACAACCTCCTCCAGTCAGTGGGACCTCCTTCCTATCAGAGGAGCAGATGCACACTTTAGCATCTGTTATTTGTCAGCAGATGAGGGAGGAGATGAGATCCATGATGACTGCAGAGCTGGCCCCCATCAGACAAGAGCTGAAGGAAATTAGAGCTCAAATTGAAGCCACAGAGCAGCAAATAGTTGGGGTAGGTACCACCCAAACATTCAGATCGATAGAGCTCAAAGACAGCTTGAAGGCCATTTCCAAGAGTCTCAAAGAGTTGACAAAGCCAGATGGCAATGTGGGCACCCTAGTTGCCCAACTTAGAGGCAGAATTGAGATGGCAACCTTAGAGTTTGAAGCACTTGTGGCAGGTTTCCACAAGTCACAGGGAGATCACTTTAAGACTCTCATGGATTCTATCAATGGCTTCATAGATGCAGCCTGTAAGGCTTATGCACAAAGTACAATGCCCCATGAGCAACGACGCCGATGATGGATATCCTATAGGATCTTCTTTTTGTAAATCCTAGGCCATTGTGAAACACTTTTGTACTAGAAATCAATACTTGTTATGACTCTTCCTTTTGTACTTGAAATCAATACTCTTATGTACTAACTTCAAAGACTTACAATGACATATGAATGAATACAATTTCTTTTTAAAATCTTGTGTACATTGCCAATTCTGTGTATGTGTTTGATTGTGTGATACAAAGAAACAGGGGGAGCACATCTTGTGATAACTATGTTAAACTAAACGATGAGTATGAAATGAATTCCACAAACAAAGGGGGAGTAATATGAATGACTGAACTCATTGGACAGGGGGAGCACACCTTGAGTATCATTTGTCCCCTTCATTGTTGATGACAAAAAGGGGGAGTAGAATATTGTAAGGGGGAATAGAATATTGAAATATGAATATTGAAAGATATGGATATTGAAAGGGGGGTATAGAATGAATATTGAATATGGTTATTGAAGAATATTAATTTTAAGATAATTGCCCTTCTGGAAAAGAAAGGGGGAGTCAAAAAGAATCTAGTTTTTAAATTATCTTCAGCATCAATATATCATTCTAACTTGATTCAAATTCAGTTCATATGATAAAATCATTTAAGAACTATAAAGATCAATCCTATGCACAAGGAAATTTAAGTGATGCACATCGTATCTAGTTCAAATCAAAACATTATACTTGTATATCTGATCAATACTGTGTATATGTTTAAATTTCAAATTTTGCATATACTCAGTGTTTTGTCATCATCAAAAAGGGGGAGATTGTTGACCCCCTAATGGATTTTGATGAATACAAAACACTAGAGTAAAATTCCATTATATCTTAACAATTCGATTGAGGAATTCATGTGTTTTACTTAGAAAATTGTTAAGAAATGTCTAGGCAAGTTCCCACAATTTTTATGAATTTATTGAAGAATATTTTGAGCTAAAGAAAAAGTTCAGGGACAGCCGAGACGTCTCCTGATAGTTTCAGAGACGTCTCTGGCACAAACAGGAAGAACTGGCACACTTGGAGTCGTCCCCGGCACCTGCCGAGTCGTCCCCGCGTTAGCGGAGTCGACTCTCTCAGAAGCGGAGTCGACTCTCTCAGTGGCGGCAGAAAGACGTTTCTCAAGGGATATGCGCGAGACGTCCCCGCTGTACGCGGAGTCGTCCCCGCAAGCAAAAAGGAGACTCCCCGAGACGTCCCCAAGATGGCGGAGACGGCTCTCTCAGGGTTTTCCAGAGAATGGTTTTTGCGGTGATAAGGAAGCGGAGTCGACTCTGAGATAGCGGAGTCGTCCCCACGCATAAAGTGGACACAAGCGGAGACGTCCCCTGAAAGAGCGGAGACGACTCTCTCAGGGAATTCCAGAGGGCAAGTTTTTCGGAGACAAAGAAGCGGAGTCGTCCCCAAAGAAGCGGAGTCGTCCCCACTCAAAAAGCACAGACAAGGCGAGACGTCCCCGTAAAGTGCCGAGTCGACCCCAGATAAAGTAAAAAGTAAAATCCTGTAGGTGAGACGTCTCTCGCTGTAGCGGAGACGTCCCCGGAGCGCCTGGGACGCGACTGACAGCTTTTCAGGTTTGATTTTGAATTTCAAATCCTTCTCTTTTTGTCTCTAACGGCTATATTTGCTTTTTGGGCTATAAAAGGGACCTCTTAAGTGGTTCTCAACAACTCTTCACCAACCCAAAGCAAAATCATTCAAGAGAGAAGTTTGAAAGAAAAGCTCAAGGGAGTGAGTGCATCCAAGGAAGGAAATCAAGTACTTTCAAGTCTCCCAAGTGATTTCAAGCTCAACCACTCTCGCGCGCTCGGGAATCAAAGCTCACACTCAACCCTACGCGGTCTACCTTGGAAGAATCAACATCTCCCACGCTTCCAACGGCAAAAAGATTCTTCCGGGTTTCATTGTTCATAAGTGCTATATTTGCTTTCTAGAGCTTTTATATTCTTTTGTACACTCTTTTATCGTGGTGCTTGTTCAAGTCAAGGGACTTGGAACAAGGGAAAGGCGTCCCAAGCCTAAGAGAAATTGGGGGTTTAGGGTTTGTTGTGAGCCCGGTGTAAAACAACGAGTTGGGTAGTGAACTCGCAAAACTACCGTACTGTAATCTTGGATTATAGTGGAAATACCCAAAGGCGCTTTGGGGAGTGGATGTAGGAGCAGTGAAGGCTCCGAACCACTATAAAACCGTGTGCTTGTGGTTGTCTTCTCTTATCCCTTTATCCTTGCTTTAGTTTATATATTTGTGTGTTTTAATTTTAAATTAGTCAAAAAGTTTTTTAAAACACCCAATTCACCCCCCTCTTGGGTGACCATCTTTGGGCAACAAAGCAGAAGAAAGACAAGAAGCCAAAGAAGGAAGTTCAAAAGAAAGGGCTAACGACAAAGGAAAATGTTTCCACTGCAATGTCGAAGGCCACTGGAAGAGAAACTGTCCTTCATACCTCGAGAGCCTGAAGAACAAGAAAGGTGACACACCTTCAGAAGGTATAGACTTGCTCATAATTGAAACTAATCTAACGGTTTCTTCTACTTCTAGTTGGGTTATAGATTCTGGTTCTAGTGCTCATTTGTGCACTACCATGCAGGGTCTAAAGGAAAGTAGAAGGCTGGCGGAAGGTGCGGTAACCCTTCGGGTTGGCAACGGGGCAAAAGTTGCTGCTGTGGCTGTGGGCACCTACCATCTGCGACTGCCGTCTGGATTTAGTTTATTACTTAGAGACTGCTATTATGTACCTGCTGCTAGCAGAAATTTGATTTCTGTTTCATGTCTAGCACAGGAAGGTCATATTTTTATATTTGACAAAGACTGCTGTTCTATTTATTTAAGAAATAAAATAGTCGCACGTGGTTTATGATTGACAGTCTCTATCATTTACATATGGATGTATCTGTGAATGTTACCGAGCAAGAAGTGAGTGCCAAAGGATCCAAAAGATCCAGAGATGAGATAAACCAAAAATATTTGTGGCACCTCAGACTTGGCCATATTGGAGAGGATAGGATGAACAAAATGGATAAAATGGGCTTCTCGGCTCATTGACTTCCGAGTCATATCCAGTTTGCGAGTCCTGTCTTCAAGGAAAAATGGCTAGATTGCCCTTTGTAGGACATGGGGAGAGGACCACTGAAATGCTTACCCTAGTACATACAGATGTATGTGGCCCATACGATGTGCTAGCCAGGGGACGTTATTCGTACTTCATTACCTTTACCGATGATTATTCATGGTATGGGTATGTGTATCTTATGAGACACAAGTCTGAGTCTTTTGAAAAGTTCAAAGAGTTCAAGAATGAAGTAGAAAAACAAACTGGAAAAACCTCTTAAGGCTCTTCGATCAGATCGAGGAGGAGAATACCTTAGTAGGGAATTCCGGGACTATCTCAAAGAAAACGGCATAGTCTCACAATGGACACCTCCGGGTACACCTCAACTCAACGGGGTGTCAGAGAGGAGGAATCGGACCCTATTGGATATGGTCAGGTTCATGATGAGCTTCACTGATTTACCTATGTTCCTTTGGGGAGATGCCTTACTCACAGCGATTTATTTATTGAATAGAGTTCCCTCTAAATCCGTTCCTACCACACCGTATGAGATATGGCATGGTAAGAAACCAAGTCTGGGTCATCTCAAGATTTGGGGATGTCCGGCCCATGTCAAGAGGACTACAGGCGGACAAGTTAGAGGCTAGGACCATAAGTGCTCATTTTATAGGATATCCTAAAGAGTCATTAGGATACAATTTTTACGTCTCAGAGGATCACAATGTGTTTGTGAGCCGTCATGCCATCTTCTTGGAAAATCAGTTTATCCTTGATAGAGGCAGTGGGAGGAAAATTGAGCTTGAAGAGAAAGTCTCTGAAAAGCAACGAGTCATGGATCCTATTGAACCCATTCATACAGAGCCAGTACACAATGTCCCTCGACCACCTCGTAGATCTAGTAGGGTCTCCCATCCTCCCGATAGATACTTAGGTATACTAGAAGAGGATACCGAGAAAATGTTCCTAGTGGGAGATAGGGATCACATACAGGATCCCAAAACCTACAACGAGGCGATATCTGATATCGATTCCGAGAAATGGCTGGAAGCAATGAAGTCAGAGTTAGACTCCATGCGTTCCAACCAAGTCTGGACCTTAGTAGACCCACCAGAAGGTATTGTACCTATTGGATGCAAATGGATCTACAAAAGGAAGATAGGTTCGGATGGAGAGGTAGAGACCTATAAGGCAAGGCTTGTGGCGAAAGGGTATAGTCAGCGCGAAGGCATTGACTATCAGGAGACCTTTTCACCTGTAGCCATGCTAAAATCCATCCGAACATTGCTTGCCATTGCAGCATTTCATGATTATGAAATCTGGCAGATGGATGTGAAAACTGCTTTCCTGAATGGATATCTTAATGAAGATATCTATATGGAACAGCCTTTGGGTTTCACTTCCAGTGATGGAGATCACAAGGTCTGCAAGCTGCAAAGGTCCATCTATGGACTAAAGCAAGCATCTCGGAGTTGGAACACTCGTTTCGATGACGCAATCAAAATGTTTGATTTCATCAAAAACGAAGAGAAACCATGTGTTTACAAAAAGGTTAGTGGGAGTGCTGTCATTTTTCTCGTACTGTACGTAGATGACATTCTCCTAATAGGGAATGATATTCCCATGCTAACCTCGGTTAAGGTTTGGTTGTCAAAAGAATTCTCCATGAAAGACCTTGGGGAAGCATCCTATATTTTGGGAATAAAGGTCTATAGAGATAGATCTAAAAGGATGCTTGGCCTGTCACAGAAAATGTACATAGAGGAGGTGCTGAAGAGGTTCAGCATGGAAAACTCCAAGAGGGTCTCTCACCCCTAAGGCATGGAATTCATCTCTCCAAGAAGATGTGCCCCAACACATCTGAAGAGATTCAACGCATGAGCAAGATTCCTTATGCATCGGCAATAGGAAGCCTCATGTATGCCATGCTATGTACACGACCTGATATAGCTCTTGCTGTGAGTGTCACAAGCAGATATCAGTCAAATCTAGGTGAAGAACACTGGACAGCTGTGAAGAATATTCTTAAGTACTTGAGAAGAACTAAAGATTTATTCTTGGTTTTTGGAGGATCATCAGAGTTAAAGGTAGAAGAGTACACAGATTCAGACTTCATGACTGATGTCGATGACAGGAAGTCAACATCTGGATACGTGTTCTTGCGCAATGGTGGTGCGGTGAATTGGAAGAGTTCTAAACAACCGATCATTGCTGATTCTACTATGGAAGCTGAATACATCGCCGCCTCTGAAGCTGCTAAGGAAGGCTTCTGGTTCAAGAAATTCATTGCAGAGTTGGATGTGATGACATCAGATGCCATAACACTCTACTGCGATAATAATGGCGCCATAGCCCTTGCTAAGGAGCCAAGGTCTCATCAGAAGTCTAAGCATATAGAGCGGCGCTTTCACCTCATACGCGACTATGTGGAGAAGAAATATGTAGAGGTGCAGAGAGTAGACTCCGCGGATAACGTGGCAGACCCGTTCACTAAGCAGCTGAGTCAGCAAAAGACTGAAGCCCACCTTGAGAAGATGGGCCTAAGATATATGACCAATTGGCTTTAGTGCAAGTGGGAGATTGTTAGATGTATGCCCTAGAAGCCAATTTGGCTGACATATTGTTGATTCTAGGGACATAATTTTGTACTTGACTATTTATTATTGAATAAATAAAAGGCATCTTTTCATTCATATTGTTTATGTGTCTATGAATCGTCCAAGAAATTAATAAGATGATGATACATATTCTCAAGAGTTGAGAATTTGAGCCATGTATCATTGGTGATTAATTTCTAAATGCTCCTGATCAATGGATCATCACGAGGACGGTGATCGATCCGATCAGTGCACAGATCACTTTCCTTCTGGATGGACGAGACTTGAGTCCACAGTGTAGGGACACTGAAGTGATAGTGCAGGTGCTTGTTAGAGAACAAGGGTACTGAGCGTGACCAAGACAAGAAGTCACTTGGATGTCTATCCACTCGTCAGTGACTTGCTTGATGTTGCAGTAGTGTGACTGGTCCTTTGACCTGCGGTGCTTCGGCTACTCACAGTGAGGTTATTGTAGTTTGACTGCACACATACATGGTCTCTAGCCATATGGGTCCATGCAGTGTAGATTGGCTGCAGTAAGTTCACTATAGGAGTAGGGTATGCACATATAAGGAATCTATCGACCTTGATAGAAGAGGAGTGATCCTATGTGATTTGTTAGACTGAGTTCTAAGACCTTGGCCAGGGCAGTAATATAAAGTGAAAAAGAGTTTTCCACTATCGAACTCAAGTCGAACAAATCTTGACATATGACAGACGATGGGGTTTGACGAGTTGTCCATGACCTCCGTCCTGTAGGGATCCACGATGGTAGGACTGTATCACACGTTAACTGCACCTAGAGGTTCATCTTTCTATTCTACTGGGTGGCCACTACATGCTGCTAGGTGTCACTGGTGGATGGTGGGACTCATAGGGATTATCTTGATGATCGATAAACCCTAATGAGTTGAGTTGGAATCGTTCCAACCCATTGAAAGGAGTTTTCAATGATGTTGAGATAGAGATCACAATATATCTCACTACCAGTCAGAGTAGAACCTATGAGGTCACACACACTAGAAGTATTGACCGATCCGATGGTTGAAATCATGATTAGGAATCACAAGTAATCAATTTGATTGATAAGAAGTTGAAGAAGGAAAGGAAATTAATTAATTGGACTTGAAACAAGAATCCTACTTTGGGTAGGATTCCTAGAGTCCTAATTGGATTAGGACTGGGAATCCTAGTTGGAGTAGGACTGGAATTCCTACTTGGAATAGGATTCCTAAAATCCTAATGAGATTAGGAGTTTTGAATTAAAATTGGATTCCTACTTGGAGTAGGATTCCTAGAAATCCTAATTGGATTAGGACTTCGAATTCAAATAGAGTCCTAATTGGATTAGGACTAAAATTAAACAAATCCTAATTGGATTAGGATTTCTTAAGTCTAAATTAATTAATAATCTAATAAATCAACATGACTCCTAATTGGATTAGGATTGAAGAGTTCAATTGAGTCATGATTCATTCAAGTCCTAATTGGATTAGGACTAGCATAGATTGAACCCAATTTTGGCTAATCCTAATTGGATTGGGATTAAACCATGAGAGAGGAACCTAATCCTTTTAACCAAGTAAGAGGGGCATGAGCCCCTCTCATCTTGGATGGTGCGGAATGAAGAAGAGAGGGGCCGGCGCCCCCCTTCTTTCTTTGGAAAACCATCTAGGGCTCCTACTTTGGAGGAGCCCTTGATGGCTATAAAAGGCACCATGAGGGCCGGCACCCTAGGGCATTGGAGTCCTCTTCCTCTTGTGCCGTGGCCACCCTCTTCCTCCCTCTTAGTTGCAGCCGCAAGCAAGGGAAGAAACCTCCAAGTGTTGGCGGCCTCCTCCTCTTCCTTTTCTTCATCAAACGCAAGCAACAGAAGAAGGCTGTGCAGGGGCTCATCTTCTTCCTCTTCTTCATCCTTCTTCTTCCTCCTCTCAAGCACTTTCAAGAGTTGAAAGAAAGAGAGGAGATCAGCCATCGAAGGAAGTCTCTGCAAGGGAGCTAGCACCCCGGGGAGACAAGGAAACATTGATCGGTCCTCTACTTCGTGTGGATACCCGTAGAGGCCGGACGTTTGAACGGCTTCAAGCGAACCCTCTTCCAAAACCACGAATTCAGAATTGCGGTGATGCAAGGTGAAGATTTGATCTTCCTAATAGTTTTAAAAGTTTTAATTCTTACCTAATTACGAAAGGTCTAGAAACAACGTTCATGCGATGAACGTCGAACCCGTGCATGCCGATTCCGCTGCCATCTGATTTTTGTTTTGAAATATCAGCGGCATGGGCGGGTTCCCAACAGTGGGTGGAGGCAGAACCACTGGCCACTATCACGGAGGCGCAAGTCCGGAAGTTCGTGAAGAAAAACATCATTGTCCGATTTGGGGTACCTCGGGTCCTCATCTCGGATAATGGTCGACAGTTCGACAACAAGCATTTCCGTGACTTCTGCGAGGAGTTCGGGATCGAGCATCGGTTCACATCTGTGTCGCATCCCCAAACCAACGGTGAGGCCGAGGTCACAAATCGGACAATTCTCCAAGGAATTAAGGCGCGAATCGGTCGGACGGGGCAAGCTTGGGTCGAAGAACTCGAGAATGTCCTTTGGGCGTATCGGACCACACATCGGACCCCTACCGGGGAGACGCCTTTCAGCCTAACCTATGGCACGGAAGCGGTTGTTCCCGTGGAGCTCGGACTCCCCTCGCCCCGGGTCGCCGCGCACCGACCCGAGGCCAATTCGGAGCAACTCCGAGGGAACCTGGACCTCTTGGAAGAAACAAGAGAAATGGCACAGATTCGGATGGCGATGTATCAGCGGAGGGTGGCCCGATATTATAACTCCAAGGTCCGACCGAAACTTTTCAGAATCGGAGATCTGGTGCTAAGGCGAGCCAAAGCATCTCAACCCGCGGAAGGTGGGAAGCTGGCGCCAAATTGGGAAGGCCCGTATAGGGTTCGCTGGGTAAACCGACCTGGCTCCTACCAGTTGGAGGCCCTAGATGGTCGAGAAATTCCGAGGAGCTGGAATTCCGCTAACCTGCGGGTGTATCACCAGTAGAGCGACAAAGCCAGGAAGACAGTTCGAAAAATGTACAATTCTTTTCATTTCAATAATTCCTGGTTACAATGGTGTGTTCGTGTGATTACAAAGAATTTCCAGAGGGGAATTGGGGAGTAAAGAAAACAAGGAAGAGGTGGAGACTCCGTGGAGCTGAAGACCTGGGACCCCGAACCCTCCATCCGAAGCAGCTGCAATCCCACCGGGCGTGGGTGCTTCTCCCCGGAGGCGCCATCCACGCCTCACGCAAAGGACGAAGAGCCGGCGCGGACGAAGAAGAAGTGGACGAAGGAGGAGTTCCCGCTGCCTCCAGAGAAACGCCACCTCCAAGGGATATTCCGGTCCTCCCCAGGAGAAGGGGAGGGAAGGAATACAAGGGAGAAGAGCGCGAGGAGGCGCGATCCCGGATGAAGCGTCTGGCGCAGAGCTCAATCGGGAGGCGGGGCTGAAAGGAGGGGGGATGTGATCCCGGATGAAACGCCTAGAGCGGAGTTCCGCCGGGGAGAACCTCCTTGTTGATCCTAGATGAAACGGCTAGTTGGCGGAAGTCGCGAGGGGCGCGCCTCCCGTTCCTCCGGCGGGGGTTTCCCAGCCACACGCCGGAGAGGAGGTCCACGATCCATGGTAACCTGAATAGCTCCGGCTTGGCAGGCTCCACCGCGCCTGCACTTATATTTATAGCGAAACTGTGGCCCCCCGGTCGTTCCGATGCGGGTGGCTCCAATAAAGGCGGGCGCACCGAATCCGGAGCCGTTCCAGCTCTCGAGGCGTATCCTCCCACAATCTCCTAAGCGTCGTTCTCCTTAATTGCATTCTTCATGCAGAACACTCCGGGCGGTGTGTATCCCACGGCCCACGTATCTCCGCTCGCGCCCAGGCCGCATCCGCCTCGAAGAACGCGCGTATCGCGGCCGCTTAACTGACACTCCTTGCAAGCAGCAACTGGCGATCCGATTTCCCAGGTAACGCCTCAATTAGCATTTAATACCCTTCTGGTGTTCCCCAGGCGACGCTTGGAGAAGAGGAGAAACACGATCGTAGCTGGCCACGGAGAAATATCGTCGAGCGGCAAGCGACAGGCGCGTGACCAACGAGCGGAATTCCCCGAGGCTCGGCCCTCGGATGCCAGGCTAACCCGATGATCATCCCGGGAGCAGACTGAAGGAAAAATCTCCCGCAAAATTCGATAAAATCGGATGCCAGGTCAGAAAATCAGTTTTAAAATTTTATCTATTTATTTATTACAGGTATAAATAAATAACATAACTATATTATGTTTACCATACCTCGGTCCCGTAGCGGAAGATTGATCGAGGTACTCTGGAACAGAATCTGGTACAGGGCCAAGTGCTGGATCAGATACTGGATCGGATGCTAGATCTGGTACTGGATCGGGAACTGGATCTGGAACTGCATCTGGTGCCGGATCTGGTACTGGTGGATCTGGTGCTATGCGAGGCCCAGATGTACGGACCCTCTACTTCACACGCACGCCAAGAAATGCAGGAAGGTAGGATGATGTCTGTATAGTGCAAAAACTCTTTTGCAAATAAACCCCTGGAAGAAAAGAATTTCAAAAATTCTTTCTTCCCTTTTTTTTTCTTTTCTTTCTTTTCCTCTTTCTTCCCGTTTCCTTTTCCTCCCTTTTCAAGCTACTCAAAAGATCACGAATCTCCCCTCTCCCCAGATAAAATCTCTAGCAAAGAATGAAGAGAACCCCAGCCTATTTATAGGCAAAGAAAAGGCTGAACCAGGGAAGAGAAAACGCCAAACGATTCATGATTTAATTAAATTTTTTTGAACCGTTTGATTTCATTTAAATCAGCACTACATTAAAGAGTTTTGAAAACCGAAGAGACACGTCTCTTCGGATCTTCAAATGGTTGCAGGATGAGGAAGATCAAGCGGTCAATTTATGTGTTTCGAAGAAGGGAAAAAACGTGGTTCACGGGAGAACGTTTCAGCAGAAAAGTGGTTCACAGGCTTGTGTGGACCGAAGAAGAAACACAGGAAACGAGTCATTTAATTCAGGAGGGCATCTAAGTAAATTCCCAATTCAAATTGATTTTTCTTAAATAGTTTAATTCAAATGGGCTGAATTAAAATGGGCTTGGGTCCATTATTGGTTCTAAACCAAATTGAAGACCAATTTGAAAGATTTTGGATCCGAAAAAATTCCACATGAATCTGATTCATGCGAACTCTAATTAGTTCAATTTTCAGATCAATCCGAGTCACACTTGGACTAGAATAAATATGGAATAAATCGTCATAAAGCCCAATTATATTTATTTGAATCCAATTCAAAACCATACTCAACAAATGAGCCCAAATCAATTTCAATTACATTAATTGAAACTTGATTAAGCCAGAATACAGACATAATCAAATACACATCCATGAAATTCAGTATGTACCTCATGTTCAGTGCTAGCTGAACATAGACAAAACCAAATCTCACATGACCCACAATTTAATTCTCAATTAAATTGGATCAAGTCCTTCCTACTTAACTTGACTTGTGTGCGTGACTCCGATAGGTTCGAACACTAAGCCGGTAGTACATGAACCACTTCATGCACTAATCGAGGTGACCATCTAGCAATGATACCCGACGTCCGGATAGGTCGAATATGCAAAGCAACATTCAAGAACCCATTCATATGGTTACCGCATAATTCATCCTTTTGACCAACGATGCTCAAGATGACCTAAAGTGAACTGTCATACTTTGGTCCGGTCATCCATATTGTATTTCAATTAATTAAATTCAAGTGACCAATCACTTGGTTTACCCTGGCCAAGGTTTTACTAAATTGAAACACAACGAAACATCAACTCCTATAATCTGGAGCGGTCAATCCCTTCTTGACTCATACACAGACTTCGCGAGTACTTGACTGCACCCAGCAACTTTTCAATATCTGAATTAGAAATTCAGATCGTTCAGTGCCAAAGTACAGTGAGTTGCTTGCAAGTCACCGTGATAGTCTCAGGTCTAAGGGATACTTATGCCCATATGCTTTGTGAGCTAACTCCTGACAGTGGAGTGCTTAACAGGTGAGTCACTGTTCAGCGACGATGTACTCCTACATCTCACCTATATGCCATACCAGTGTCTCCACACTCCTTGGTTAAGAGGACAACCAACTAAATGGCATACAACGACTTATACTTGACATAGCTATTGTCCAATTAATAGCTTGTCAATCGGTCGCGAACTAATTTAAGGACTAAATGATAAAATCTCCTTTATCCACTAAATTAGTCCTAAGGACTTCATCACAATACACAGGAGTTCCTATTTGAAGATGCAACACTTGTGATGAAAAGAGTGCCATAATAGATTTTATTATTCATTAAATAAAACATATACATTATTCTTACAATAAAAATTGGCTTTGGGACACAATTCCCAACACAGACTAGCCTGAAGCCCCGACCGGTCGCCTCGGCTTGCGCCAGCCTTGACCGACCAACAAGCGGAATCTCCCGAGGCTCGGCCCTCGGATGCCAGGCTAACCCGATGATCATCCCGGGAGCAGACTAGCCTGAAGCCCCGACCGGTCGCCTCGGCTTGCGCCAGCCTTGGCCGACCAACGAGCGGAATTCCCCGAGGCTCGGCCCTCGGATGCCAGGCTAACCCGATGATCATCCCGGGAGCAGACTAGCCTGAAGCCCCGACCGGTCGCCTCGGCTTGCGCCAGCCTTGGCCGACTAACGAGCGGAATTCTCCGAGGCTCGGCCCTCGGATGCCAGGCTAACCCGATGATCATCCCGGGAGCAGACTAGCCTGAAGCCCCGACCGGTCGCCTCGGCTTGCGCCAGCCTTGGCCGACCAACGAGCGGAATTCCCGAGGCTCGGCCCTCGGATGCCAGGCTAACCCGATGATCATCCCGGGAGCAGACTAGCCTGAAGCCCCGACCGGTCGCCTCGGCTTGCGCCAGCCTTGGCCGACCAACGAGCGGAATTCCCCGAGGCTCGGCCCTCGGATGCCAGGCTAACCCGATGATCATCCCGGGAGCAGACTAGCCTGAAGCTCCGACCGGTCGCCTCGGCTTGCGCCAGCCTTGGCCGACCAACGAGCGGAATTCCTCGAGGCTCGGCCCTCGGATGCCAGGCTAACCCGATGATCATCCCGGGAGCAGACTAGCCTGAAGCCCCGACTGGTCGCCTCGGCTTGCGCCAGCCTTGGCCGACCAACGAGCGGAATTCCCCGAGGCTCGGCCCTCGGATGCCAGGCTAACCCGATGATCATCCCAGGAGCAGACTAGCCTGAAGCCCCGACCGGTCGCCTCGGCTTGCGCCAGCCTTGGCCGACCAACGAGCGGAATCTCCCGAGGCTCGGCCCTCGGATGCCAGCTAACCCGATGATCATCCCGGGAGCAGACTAGCCTGAAGCCCCGACCGGTCGCCTCGGCTTGCGCCAGCCTTGGCCGACCAACGAGCGGAATCTCCCGAGGCTCGGCCCTCGGATGCCAGGCTAACCCGATGATCATCCCGGGAGCAGACTAGCCTGAAGCCCCGACTGGTCGCCTCGGCTTGCGCCAGCCTTGGCCGACCAACGAGCGGAATTCCCCGAGGCTCGGCCCTCGGATGCGAGGCTAACCCGATGATCATCCCGGGAGCAGACTAGCCTGAAGCCCCGACCGGTCGCCTCGGCTTGCGCCAGCCTTGGCCGACCAACGAGCGGAATCTCCCGAGGCTCGGCCCTCAGATGCCAGGCTAACCCGATGATCATCCCGGGAGCAGACTAGCCTGAAGCCCCGACCGGTCGCCTCGGCTTGCGCCAGCCTTGGCCGACTAACGAGCGGAATTTCCCGAGGCCTAACCCCCGGATGCCTGGCCTAGCGCCGGAGGAATTTCCTGAGGCCTAACCCTCGGATGCCTGGCCTAGCGCTGGAAGAATTTCCTGAGGCCTAGCCTCGGATGCCTGGCCTAGCACCGGAGGAATTTCCTGAGGCCTAACCCTCGGATGTCTGGCCTAGCGCCGGAAGAATTTCCTGAGGCCTAACCCTCGGATGCCTGGCCTGGTGCCGGAAGAATTTCCTGAGGCCTAACCCTCGGATGCCTGGCCTAGCGCCGGAAGAATTTCCTGAGGCCTAGCCCTCGGATGCCTGGCCTAGCGCCGGAGGAATTTCCTGAGGCCTAGCCCTCGGATGCCTGGCCTAGCGCCGGAGGAATTTCCTGAGGCCTAACCCTCGGATGCCTGGCCTAGCGCCGGAAGAATTTCCTGAGGCCTAACCCTCGGATGCCTGGCCTGGTGCCGGAAGAATTTCCTGAGGCCTAACCCTCGGATGCCTGGCCTAGCGCCGGAAGAATTTTCTGAGGCCTAACCCTCGGATGCCTGGCCTGGTGCCGGAAGAATTTCCTGAGGCCTAACCCTCGGATGCCTGGCCTAACGCCAGAAGAATTTCCTGAGGCCTAACCCTCGGATGCCTGGCCTGGTGCCGGAAGAATTTCCTGAGGCCTAACCCTCGGATGCCTGGCCTAGCGCCGGAAGAATTTCCTGAGGCCTAACCCTCGGATGCCTGGCCTGGTGCCGGAAGAATTTCCTGAGGCCTAACCCTCGGATGCCTGGCCTAGCGCCGGAAGAATTTCCTGAGGCCTAACCCCCGGATGCCTGGCCTAGCGCCGGAAGAATTTCCTGAGGCCTAACCCCCGAATGCCTGGCCTGGTGCCGGAAGAATTTTCTGAGGCCTAACCCTCGGATGCCTGGCCTAGCGCCGGAAGAATTTCCTGAGGCCTAACCCTCGGATGCCTGGCCTAGTGCCGGAAGAATTTCCTGAGGCCTAACCCTCGGATGCCTGGCCTAGCGCCGGAAGAACTTCAAAAGTTAGGAGTCGGCGAGACGCTAACAAGAGTTAAAAAGAGGAAGGACGAAAGTGAAATGAAGAAATACTCTATTTGCATTAACTTTCATTGTTTCAGGGCCGAGACCCATACAACTTGGCAAAATGCCAACATACAAAGAAAAGGACAAAAAAAGGTACAGAGGGTCAGCTTGGAGAAACCCCTGGGTCGGAAACGCCGGGCACGTCCGCAAGGGGTAGGGAGGCGGTTGGAAAATCAGCAGGCAATGGCGCCGGAGGGGAGTCGAGGAGGGAGACCCCACTCAGGTCAATCCCGGGGTATTTAGCCGACACCCTTGCCAAGCCTTCATCGAAGCCTAAGACAAAGGAGTCGGACCCCGCGTCCGACATGTCACGGACGAACTCATCGGACTGACGATAGGCCTGTACCGCCTCCGACATGTCACGGATGAACTCGGCGGACTGACGATAGGCCTGTACCGCCAGACGCCCGATTTCCGCGCTCTTCTCGGCCAGCGCCGCCTCTGCTCGCTCCGTAATCTGAGCTTTTGCCTCCATGACCTTCGCCACAATCCGGTCGTCCGCCTCGGAGGAGACCCTCAGCAGATCAGCCCGAGCCTCCTTGTGCTTTGCCTCGGCAGCAATGCGAGCAGCCTCAGCCTCCTCCAGGCGCGAATGAAGCTCCTGGTCGCTCGCGCGGGACTCCTCCAAGACCGACTCCAATTCGCCCAGCTTGGCTTCAAGAGACCGGGTTCGGTTGCGGGCGTTGTCGGCTGACCGCTGGGCCTTCTCCCACCTCTCCCGGAAGTCGGCAGCCTTCCGGGACTGCTTTTCGGCCCGCTCCTCCGCCTTCCTGACCTCGCTTTCGAGACCCGAGGCAACCTTGAGTTGCTCCTGAGCCTCCAACAGTTGCCTCTCGAGGGCGGCGAAGCCGAGTGCCCGCTCTTCGGCCACCTGGAGCCTCGTCTCGAGGTCCCTGGTCGTCCTCCCCGCCGCAGCCTGGCCTCCCTCCTCTACTGCTTTCAGTTGGCTCTCGGCCCTCGCCAGGAGCCTCGCCTGTTCCTCGTGGCTCTCCTCCAGACGAATCATGTACTGGGCGAGCTAAAAGATAGGAAAAATGAGAGCGTCAGACGGGGATCAATAGAGCTTATGAGTGGCGGAAGCGACCAAAAGAACACTCACCGACATAAGACAGACGCAGCTGGCAGCCCCGACGTCAGGGATCCTCATCTGCCGGACCTGCCTACGGTCCTTCTCCCGCAGCACCGTCTCGATGAGGTTTCGGGCGCCGGCGAAAGTGAAGGCCGACCCCGACTTCGCCCCGGAGCCGGACGGTGGTTCTACAGCCTTACCCTTACCCATCGCTTGGGGAAGAGTCATGCTGACCGTGCTCGGGGCGGGGGCCGCTCCAGGAATCGACAGGGTCCCGCTCGGCCGGGGCCTCGGCGCGCCCCTCCTTCTCGTGTCATCCGAAGCCGACCGAGTCGAAGGCCGGGTTGGGGCCCGATCGCGTCCAACCCGGCCGTCTCGGGCGCGCTCGGATGACACCTCCGGAATAACGGTAGTCTCATCACCGGAGGGCTGATACAGCGCCAACTGTCGGTCCGAGCCCGCGGTGTCCCCCTGATCGGTGGGTCCGGACCCGTCTGTCGGCGTCGGAGTCGCCTGCTGGCGGGACTTCTTCGCCGGTGGGACCCCGCTCGGAGGAGTCCGTTTCTTCCTCCGGACCGCTTCCAGTAGGGACGTCCTACCAACAGCCATCGCCTTGTCCGACCGCATGACGTCGTCGATTTCTGCAAAAAGGACGAGATGGTCGGAGACTGAGAAGCTGATGGAAAGAAGAAACGAAAGAGGAGAAAAAAGCTAAAAAAGAAGTGGTGGCGGGCTCACGGTCAGCGGGGACCGAGCTCAGGCCGACGTTCACCAAGGTGTCCTCAGAAATAAGGCGAGACACCGGGGGGAGCCGGCCCTCGGCAACCAACCCCTTCAAGACGGCGACGCCATCGGATTCCTCCCTCGACAACCTCGATAGGCCGATCGGAGACTTCATCGGCGTCTCCCAGGTTGCCCTGATTCCCCAAGAGGGATCTACGTCAATGAAAAAGAAACGCTCCTTCCAGCCGTAAATGGAGGAAGGAGCCTCCTTGACGAGGCCGCACCCTCACCGCGCCGCAAAGCACCACCACCCTCTGTCCTGGGGGTGGCCGTTCAGGCCGTAGCATTCCCAAAAGACATTCAGGGTGGCGGGAACCTCATGCATGCGGCAAAGAACCTGGAAGGCCGTCAGGGCGCGCCATGAGTTCAGCACCAGTTGCGTCGGCGCCACTCTTAAACCCCGAAGCACCTGCACAACTAAGTCCGAGGGGGGAAAGCGGAACCCGGCCCGAAGGATGTCCTCGTTGATGGCGACCTTCCCTGGAGGAGGATGGGACATCCTCTCCTCAGGCCCTGGGAGCGTAACGTTGCAGGCTTCGGGAAGGTGGTACCGGGCCACGAACCTATCTAGGTCTTCGGGGACCATATCCGACTGAATGCGGTCCGCTCTTACTTCGTCCATACCTAATGGCCAGTGGATCTACGGTCAGGACGGGGCCAAGAAGGGGGAAAGGACCGGAACGACTGAAGTACACTAATACGGAAGGAGAAAGTATGGAGAGCCCTAAATTGAAGAATGGGGCAACTCACCGGAAGGGAAGGAAGAATGGCTCCGAGAGCGTCAAAGGAGGAGCGAGCAAACAGTCCGACGGCAATGACAGCAGCGCAAGGGAGAAACTCGAAGATGCCTGCGAAGAGAAAAGCGGACGGGGGAGGGCCCCCGGTTAAATAGGCGGAAAGGCGGGTGACGCCTCGGTGACGCCAGAGGACGCCTGGCTGCCGAAGGATCGCTCGCGCCCCAAAGGCGAATCGACGCCATTAAGGAAGGATGTCCGCCGAAATCCGCAGACTGCCAGATCAGCGACAACCGCTATACGCCATAAAGGAGGCGGGGAGCTCGAAGCGCGCGCGCCTTTCCGAGGGATGGCGGCAATCTCGAAGCATCACTCCCTTCACCCGTTCCCCTCCTGGTTCCAGGCTCGGAAGTGGGGGGCTACTATTACGGGGGAATTTAGCCACCATGCCCCACGTGACCGGCACGCGCGCCCAGGAAGACTACGGCAGTCCCTTGATCCAGCAATCCGACCCCGAATCGGATATCTTCGGCTCCGCAGCCCGACCCCGAGTCGGCTGTCCCTTGATCCAGCAATCCGACCCCGAGTCGGATATCTTCGGCTCCGCAGCCCGACCCCGAGTCGGCTGCCCCTTGATCCAGCAATCCGACCCCGAGTCGGATATCTTCGGCTCCGCAGCTCGACCCCGAGTCGGCTGCCCCCTGATCCAGTCATCCGACCCCGAGTCGGCAATCTCTCGACAACAACAGACTGTTCCTCTGAGGCACGCCGCGGCCCCCCTGCTCCACTACTCCCTGCAACGGCCGTATCCGGCGCTGCCCCACGATCCCCTGTAACAGCCGTACAAAGCGGAGCTCCACTATGCCCTGCCAGGGCCGTACCCAGCGTTGCCCCACGACGCCCTGTAACGGCCATGTCAGTGGCAGCCCCATCGTGCCACACGATGACGAATCCCCGGAAAAACCCCCCAGCCTGATATATATGAGGCTGGGGGGGAAGGAGGAGGGTAAGCAAAGGTTTTCCAGAGTATTCTCTTATCCGTTACTACTATCTCTCCTTCTCCTTCAATCTCCTCTGACTTGATCGTCGGAGGGCCCCCACTACCCCAGTGGTGGTGCGAGGCTTGCCTGCAGGTTTCCCGGTGGAAGGTGGAGCGCAATCAACCCAACTCCAAGGGAACCCCGTTCACACCGCTGTGCCAATCGTTCTCGGTTTGGACCACCAGCAACACCAGGCATCCTGGCATTTGAAGCTTAGAATGAAGAGTTTTGATGTTCTCATTCCTTGGCTCTGATCAAGTTTTTGACATATATATGCTCTCACACCACTTTCTACCATCCAAATCAAATCTGAATTTTGTGCCCTCAAAATTGCCCACATTCTTGTGAAATAGTCTGACAAAATTCTAGCACTCGAATACTAACTTAGGTATCCAAACCTTCAAACACTAGTCATTTGACATCTAATATGATATTCAAATTTTCAATTTTGGTGCACTCAGAGTTTTTCATGATTTCATGGGATGATGTAATGGCATTCAAGTTCTTGGATGAAAGAGGTTGGATGTTTAGATGTTTAGGTTTTGACAGCAAAGCCTTCGTATCTCATATGCTTCGATTGCACTAATTTTTAAAATTTGAATAGAGAATAGAGCTTATCTAGTCCCCTAAAGCCTCTATAAATAGCCTACAAATAGCCTTCCACTCCTCCCCTCTTGGGAGTAAAGAGGCAAATGGTTAGTCACTCTCCAATACTCCATTCCTATGCTTTTTAGACTCTTGGGAGGCTCTCAAAGGATCGTGCTACAATGCCAAGAGGGCCAAACTATAGAGAAGGCCTATTTTCTATTGGTGGGTCAAGTGAGGTACGTGGGCTTCATCTTTATCTAAGCTAGACTCTATGGCCTTCACTCTCTCTCTCTCTCTCTTCTTTTCAATTTCTCTTCATATGTATATCTTATTCACACCTCCCATGCAAGCATTAGAATAGGACATTTCATCTACCTATAATATTTTTTAAAAAGGGACAAAGTGTGTCTTATGTTCTATTCCTCCTCCACCATCCCTTATGCCTTTGTAGTCTAATATTGGATCAACTTCTTTTCTTTTGCAACCATTTCCTCAAAGATCTCTGTGCTGAGCATGCTTTGACTCAAGGAGAAATAACCCACATCGATGACTCTTGCAATTGACATAGGCATCTTGACAATCAACAATTGACTGGCAATCACACATTTTAGTAGAGTAAGGCTTGCACTAGAATCGGAGTATCATATAAGACCCAACATTCCATCAAGCACGAAGGGCTACATACCGATCTCTATAGATGCCATGGCAATCATGGTGGCACACTCGAAATTTGCTCATGGGAATAGTTATACCATTCTAAACTTTCTCATCTTTCTCGCGTAAGCATATATATGTTGCTTAGTAACTTTTATTTGTCTATTTAATTTGGGGTTAAGCTTGGGTTATATCTAGATTGAGACCAAAAAGGGAGGACTCATGAAAATAGGCAATATTAGTGTAACCATCTCTCAAGTTGGATAATATTAGTGCGACTATCCCAAGTTTCCTCTAGTCTCAACTAGATGAACCCATACCCTTCTTCCTAGATTTACTAACTTTGTAAGCACCCACCCTACTACTAAGGACCCTATTGAAAGTGGGATATACTCTAAAAGCCCTCTGCATATTTAATATACTCGAGAAATTATGTCTGTCTCCTCTTATAGTCATGTATAATATAAGATATGTGTCATACATTGACTATAAAGCCAGAAAAGAGACTATGAGCATTATAGGGATAAATCCAAGTGGATGGGTGTTATCCGTAAGGAGGATTGGATAGATCTACGTATTTGAAACTCACTTATAACTAATGGGTGAGATTAGGCATCATACCTATAAGGTTGCTGAGGTAGAGAGTGACAAAGTAGAGTTTCTTCTTCACCATGGTCAGGCCTTGCACTTACAATACACATGTGATATTACGCTGAGTGGTCAACAATGGCAATCCATGTCATAAAGCATTATAAGAGGTAGAGGTTGTTGCCCAGATAGACAACCCAAGAGGGGGGGGGGGGGGGAATTGGGTTTTAAATTAATTTGGATAATTAAAACGTTATGGATGATTAATTAAAAACTATTGCAAGTTATTTAATTAATGCTAAGTGCTGTGAGTGATGTGAGAGGAAGAAGAGAAGAGACAATCCAATGCAAACACAGAGTTTTATAGTGGTTCGGAGCTACCCCTTGCTCCTACGTCCACTCCCCAAGTCTCTCTTGGGAATTCACTATAACCCCCTTGGATTACAGCCGGTTGTTTTGCAAGCTCACAACCAAACTTGTTGTTTTACGAGCTCACAACGAACTCGGTCGGTTTTTCCAGGCTCACCGACTAGAACCAACCCCGATTGTTTTCCCGGGCTCACAATCAAACCCTTACACACGTTGGTTTTAACTTGGCTCACCAACCAACCTTAATCCCCTTGATTCAATCCCCCGATTGAACCAAGTAAATACAGTGTGTAAAAGAAAACAGAAAACAGCTTCTCAAAAAGCAGATAAAAACAATATGAACAATAAATGAAGTTAAGAAGCCTCAAACGCTTTTAGATCGGAGATGAGGAATGGCTTCTTGAACTTCTGGTCTCCTCTTGAAAGAGTGGAAGACTTGAATGCAGGAGGAGGAAGCTTTTAATGTTGAGAAGATGTAGTTGGATGCAGTTATTGCAGATCTTTCCTCTTTTTCGTTGAAGAACAAGTTACAAAGTTGAAAGCTTGAATGCTTGGAGTGGAATGGTTGTTCTCTCCCTTGCTACAGTCTTTTGTGGCTATTTAAGCCAACCCCCACGGAAACTAGCCGTTACACTGCTTTTTCTGTCCGTTCTGCACACTCTGCGCAGCCTGACAATATGACCGTTGGTGGGTTGGAGTCGACTCGCACGATCAGGAGTCGACTCGGCTGTAGCAGGAGTCGACTCAAGCTTTTCCGGAGTCGACTCGGCAACTGTTCCAAATTTGAATTAAAGTTGCCGTCACGACGGGGAGTCGACTCGTCTTGACCCGGAGTCGACTCGCCAACTTCTGGAGCTGACCTGGCAATTTTGGAGTCGGCTCATCCACTGAAGTCCGTGGATCCAATTTTGAATTTTGTCCACTCGAGTCGACTCGACTGTCCTTGGAGTCGACTCGAATCTCAGAGCCCGAACTCCCGATTCTCTGTCTTTTGGCTCATCCAGTCTTGGAGTCGACTCGAACTTCCTTGGAGTCGACTCGACTCTCAGTTTCCGAAAGTTGGTCTTCTGCCTTTTGACGTGAAGCTTGTATTGGAGTCGACTCGAGCTGTCTGGGAGTCGACTCGAATCTCAGACTCGAAAACTGCTCTCTGACTTTTCTTTGTGTACCTCTTGGAGTCGACTCTTACTACCCTGGAGTCGACTCATTGAACATTGGAGTCGACTCGCGCACTTCAGGAGTCGACTCGTTGACAGGTTCTGAGATGAGGCTTTCTGTTCTTCTTTCTGTTCTCAGTCGGAGTCGACTCGTACTAGTCTGGAGTCGACTCGAGCTCGTGCCAGTGAACTTGATACGCTTGGAGTCGACTCGTGATACTCGGGAGTCGACTCGAGTCTCAGACTTTGGTTCAGCAGACTTCTTAACTTATCCAAAATACTATGAACCAAATCTAGAGACACTTGGACAGGATTTTCACTGAAACACTCAATTGAATTCATTAGTAATCACAAGATATACTCAAATGCTTTAAGCTCATCAAAATCAAATGGGGTTTTAATCAATCACTCCACAATCTCCCCCTTTTTGATGATGACAAAACTTTGAGTATATGTAAAATGACTTGCTCAATAAATAATGAAATAAAATCCATAAATAAATTCAAATGTCTGATAATTTAATTTATCTAAGTTTGAAAGGAGTGAAACAACAAATTTCGGAGTTAAAGCTCCCCCTTTCATTTGGAATTATATAAGCCTTCATATTATGCAATCAATTGTTTGGCTTATATGTCATTAATGATTTAGCTTGATTAAAATTCAGATTCTCCCCCTCAACATATGCATTCAACTATGTTTTGATTCTCTGAATTTCCTTTTAATGCTTTGAAGTTTTTGAACTGAATTTTTTGTTTTTAGAGGGAAAATCTGTCAATTTGTTCTTGAGTAGGATTCAGCTAATCTCCGAATATCCCTTGAATAGATTCTGGAGATTACTCCATTAGGAGCCCCAAAAGAGAGATAATGAGCCTCGAGGTACCGAATCCACTTAGAACAAATTTGTGTGTGTTTTTAAGAGTTTATCTTTTTATTTATTTTCATTGATTTCTTTTACATATTTTTTTCATATTTCTCCCCTTTTACACATTTTATACATATTTCTCCCCCTTTTTGTCATCATACCAAAAAGGAGGTAATCAACCACAATCAATGGCACAACCAATCATCAAATGGCACATAATTGAAGATAAGATGTCTACTCATTGTATTGATATGAATTGAAGTAGATTTGAGCATACAATAAGTAAAGTAAAACAATACAAAATAGAACTCAAACACATCTATGTCCTCCCCGAGGATGAAGCTCCCCCTCTCGAGGATGCATCTCCTCCTCTGGAGGATGTGGCTCCTCCTCTCAAGGATGTGGCTCCTCCTCTCGAGGATGGTGCTTCTCCTCTCAATCGGCTCTGCTCCATGAGGAGGGTGACTGCATCTGTGACATGGCCAAGCTGTGTGATGATAGACGTGGTGGCTCTGCTATGTGTAGTGGAGAGCTCTGTCACCGACGCCTGAAGCCCAGTCACCGATGTCTGAAGTGCGTCCAGCTTGTCGATGAGTACATTCGACAAGCGCTCGGCCCCCTCGGTGGTGGTGTGCATGTCACGACCTATCTCCTCTCGCATCTGTCGAGTGGAGCTCGTGACCTCACTCATGCTGTAGAACTGGGCCTGGACCAAACTCCGGACATTGTAGATCTCTTCCCGTACATGAGCCGTCATGTCAGTCACGGCTGTCAAGGAAGGGACCAACTGAGAAGATACGGGTGCAGGAGTGGGAGCAGGCACCGCACCTCGGAGCTCCCGAAGCAGCTCTGTGGAGTGATCGATTAAAACTCCGTTTGATTTTGATGAGCTCAAAGCATTTGAGTATATCTTGTGATTACTAATGAATTCAATTGAGTGTTTCAGTGAAAATTCTGTCCAAGTGTCTCTAGACTTGGTTCATAGCATTTTGGATAAGTTAAGAAGTCTGCATGAACCAATGTCTGAAACTCGAGTCGACTCCCGAGTTTCACGAGTCGACTCCAAGCGTATCAAGGTCACTGGCACGAGCTCGAGTCGACTCCTGATCAGTACGAGTCGACTCCGACTGAAAACAGACAGAAGGACAGAAGAGCAGTTTTTCAGGTCTGAGATTCGAGTCGACTCCAGTGGAATGCGAGTCGACTCCCAGCGGTACACACAGAGAAAGTCAGAGAGCGTTTTATGGACTCTGAGATTCGAGTCGACTCCAGTGGAACGCGAGTCGACTCCCAGCGGTACACAAAGAAAAAGTCAGAGAGCGTTTTATGGACTCTGAGATTCGAGTCGACTCCCAGACAGCTCGAGTCGACTCCAAGACAAGCTTCACGTCAAAAGGCAGAAGACCAACTTTCGGAAACTGAGAGCCGAGTCGACTCCAAGGAAGTTCGAGTCGACTCCAAGACTGGATGAGCCAAAAGACAGAGAATCGGGAGTTCGGGCTCTGAGATTCGAGTCGACTCCCAGGACAGTCGAGTCGACTCGAGTGGACAAAATTCAAATTTGGATCCACGGACTACAGAGGATGAGCCGACTCCAAAATTGCCAGGTCAGCGCCAGAAGTTGGCGAGTCGACTCCGGGTCAAGACGAGTCGACTCCCAGTCAAGACGGCAACTTTAATTCAAACTGGGAACAGTTGCCGAGTCGACTCCGGAAAAGCTCGAGTCAACTCCTGCTACAGCCGAGTCGACTCCTGATCGCGCGAGTCGACTCCAACCCACCAACGGTCATATTGTCAGGCTGCGTAGAGTGTGCAGAACGGCCAGAAAAAGCAGAGTAACGGCTAGTTTCCGTGGGGGTTTGGCTTAAATAGCCACAGAAGACTGTAGCAAGGTAGAGAACACACATTCCACTCCTAGCATTCAAGTCTTCAAGCTCTCTAAGTGCTCTTCAACGAGAAAAAGGGAAGATCTGCATTTACTGCTCCACCAACATCTTCCCAGCATTCAAAGCTTCCTCCTCCCTGCTTTCAAGTCGATCACTCTTTCAAGAGGAGACCGGAGTTCCAGAAGCCACACCTCTTCACCATCTTAAAAGCGTTTGAGGGCTTCTAACTCCGTTATGATTATATTGTTTTAAATCTGCTTTTGAGAAGCTATTTTCTGTTTTCTTCTATCTCGTGTATTTACTTGATTCAATCGGGGGATTGAATCAAGGGGATTAAGGTTGGTTGGTGAGCCGGTTTTAAAACCAACGAGTGTAAGAGTTTGATTGTGAGCCCGAGAAAACAATCGGGGTTGGTTCTAGTCGGTGAGCCTGGGAAAACCGACCGAGTTCGTTGTGAGCTCGTAAAACAACAAGTTCGGTTGTGAGTTTGCAAAACAACCGGCTGTAATCCAAGGGGGTTATAGTGAAATTCCCAAAGTGAGACTTGGGGAGTGGACGTAGGAGCAAGGGTTAGCTCCGAACCACTATAAACTTTGTGTTTGTAGTGCATTGTCTCTCATCTTCTTCCCCACACATTACTCACAGCACTTAGCTTTAATTAAATAACTGGCTATAGTATTTAGTTAATCATCCACAAAGTTTTTAATTAGCTAAGTTAATTTAAAACCCAATTCACCCCCCCCCCTCTTGGGTTGTCTATCTGGGCATCAAGCTCATCCCTCACCTCTCTGACTATCTCTGTCGCAGCTCCCGGAGCTGCTCAGGATCAATCCGGACCGCCATAGAGGGTGGTGCCGAGGAGGAAGGTCCGGCGGAGGTGGTAGGAGCAGGAGGAGTGGATGGAAGGTCTGGATGGTCTGGAAGGTCTGGGTGTCTGAATCGAGCTCAGGACTGGGTGAAGGTCTGGTGGTCTGAGCGTGAGGGTAGACTTCCTAACCCAGATCCCTTCTCTCTTCCGAAACCCCATCCTGTGCATGGTCCCCGTACACAAGCGATCTGTCCATCGCAATGCACGAGAGGTTCCCTCTCAGAAATGGAATCTCGTACTCCCTAAAGAGAAGAGTAAAAATCATGCCGTATGGGAGGGTGAGCCTAGGTCTATCTAGGGGCTCACACATATACCTATAGATGAGTTTGGGGAAGTTGACCGGGGTGTCCTGAAGAATGTAAGACATAATAGCTAGGTCCCTCTCATTTACAAATCAAATCTTCTGTCTTAGGGAAGATGGACCTGGACAGAATACTCAAAAGGATCTCACTTCAATAGGAAGTGAGCTAGCAGATACCTCGTCTAGGGGGGACTGAGGTGGATGCCCTAAGACGACCGTAAGGGCCTCAACTCTATCCTCAGGGGTGTGCGGGAGCCACCCCTACTAATGGAAGGTGGAGGATGTGGGCAATGAGATCCTCCGTGACACGCACAGGGACACCTACTACTGTGCCCTCGATACCTCCATCTCCCCGATGGACGGTACTATAAAACTCTTGAACAAGGCCAGGGTAAGTGGGAAGGTCCAAAGTGAGGAAGTACTCTAGGTCCTGGGCTCTAAGCCTATCACCTATGGTGAACCCTTCCGGGAGAGATAGTCAAAGTCGACATACCTCCCGGTGGTGACGGCCTTTCCCGGCCAACGGCCTTGCGGGAACCGCCCCTAGGCGGGGAACGAGCCGGAGGTGGTTCCCTCGCGGGATCGTGCCGCGCCTTGGAGCGCCGCTCGGGACCGGCCTCGGGACGGGACCTCTTCCTAACCATCGGTCTTACGAGGCATCTTGACCTAAACGGGAAGAAACACCTAAAGGACGGAGAAAGGTCGACGGAGGAGACTCGGGACGGACGGAGACGACCTAGGAACGGACGAAAACCCTAAGAACCGGTAAAAAATCGACCGAACAGAGGTTGGAGACGATCGGGGACGACCTAGGAGTCGGCTCTAGGGTTTTTTGAACAGTGGCGGCTTGAAAGAAAAGTGTTTGCGAAACGACAAACCTAGGGTTAAAAAGTCGGATCCCGACTGCGAGTCGACTCCCCTGAGTCGCGAGTCGACTCGACCTCGAGTCGACTCCAGAATATGCGCGAGTCGACTCTCCTTATGCGCCTGTAGACTTCGAGTCGACTCCCGACAATGTGCGAGTCGACTCCCCCTCAGCTGCCATCTTTGCGAGTCGACTCCCGCAAATGCGCGAGTCGACTCCCCCTTAGGAGCCGGCTCTGAAACTTACTCGAGTCGTCTCTAACTTTGGCACGCACCTAAAACTCATGCTATAATCGTGCCAAATGAGGGAAAATCACCTAATTATGATCTGATTTGATGATCATTGAAAAGAAACTCTATTTTAACCACATTGTAATCATCAAAATCAATTATTCTAGTGAAAACCACCACTAGGATGGATCAATCACTCCTAATCCCTCCTAAGCACACTAAACCTCTCTTCACTTAGGGGTTTTGTAAAAATATCTGCTAATGATTATCAGTACAAACAAATTGGAGTGTCACATCACCATTCAATACATGATCTCTTATGAAGTGATGTCTTATCTCAATTGTTTAGTTCTTGAATGTTGAATTGGATTTTTAGTTAGATTTATGGCACTTGTATTATCACAATTAATGGGAATTTTATCTTGTTTAATGCCATAATCTTCTAATTGTTGTTTAATCCACAAGATTTGAGCACAACAACTCCCGGCTGCCACATATTCAGCTTCAGCAGTGGATAATGCAACCGAGTTTTGTTTCTGCTAAACCATGAGATAAGGTTTTCTCCTAGAAATTGACAAGACCCGCTGGTACTTTTTCTATCAAGCTTACATCCAGCGAAGTCTGAATCTGTGTATCCTATTAAGTTTAGGCTAGATTCTTTAGAGTACCATAGCCCTATGTTCTTAGTTCCTATTAAGTATTTAAAAATTCTCTTAACTGCAGCTAGGTGTGATTCTTTAGGATTAGCCTGATATCTAGCACACATGCACACACTAAACATAATATCAGGTCTACTTGCAGTAAGATACAGTAAAGATCCTATCATACCTCTATAAAGTTTTTGATCTACAGATTTACCTGATTCATCTTGATCTAATTTGCATGATGAGCTCATGGGGGTGCTGATTGACTTGTTTCCCTCCATATCAAACTTCTTGAGCATCTCCTTGATATATTTTGCTTGATTGATGAAGATTCCTCCTTCAGATTGTTTGATTTGAAGCCCTAGGAAGTAGTTCAGCTCTCCCATCATGCTCATCTCAAACTCACTCTGCATCAAATCAGCAAACTCTTCACAGAGGCGATTGTTAGTAGCACCGAAAATGATATCATCAACATAAATCTGTACTAATAACATATCTTTGTTTTGCTTTTTCAGAAATAATGTTGTGTCTACATTTCCCTAGAGAATTCATGTTCTAATAGAAATTTACTAAGTCTCTCATACCATGCTCTAGGTGCTTGTTTTAATCATAAAGTGCTTTGTTCAGTTTATACACATGATTAGGGTATTGATGATTTTCAAAACCAGGAGGTTGTTCTACATACACTTCCTCATTAATATACCCATTTAAAAATGCACTTTTTACATCCATTTGAAATAGTTTGAAATCCTTAGAGCATGCATATGCTAATAATAGTCTAATAGCCTCAAGTCTAGCTACGGGAGCAAAGGTTCATCAAAATCTATGCCTTCTTCTTGATTATAACCCTTTGCCACTAGTCTAGCCTTATTCCTTATAACAATTCCATTTTCATCTAGCTTATTTTTATATATCCATTTTGTACCTATAATTGGATATTCAGAAGGCCTCTCTACTAGATCCCACACTTTGTTTCTAGTAAATTGGTTTAGTTCTTCTTGCATTGCATTTATCCAATTTACATCATTTTCGGCTTCTTCTATATGTTTGGGCTCAAAGTGTGAAACAAAAGCTAGATGGTTATTCAAATTTCTAAGTGAAGCTCTAGTCCTAACCGGTTGAGATGGATCATCTAGAATGAGTTCCTTAGGATGCCCGTGAGCATACCTCCAAGCTTTTGTTAGCCCATGATCCACAATAGGCTCTTGGCTTGATGATGCTTCTTCAATCAATTTTTGATTATCATCTTGTAATCCCATCTCATCTATCTTTTCTTCAAGTATTTCAACATCATCATCAAAATTAACCTTCTTACTAGATGAGATGTCACTAGAGTCATCAAAAACAACATGTATAGATTCTTCTATAACTAGGGTTCTTTTATTAAAGACTCTATAGGCTTTACTAGTTGTAGAATAACCTAAGAATATTCCTTCATCAGATTTAGGATCAAATTTTCCTAGATTATCTTTTCCATTATTATGTACAAAACACCTACATCCAAAGGCATGAAAGTAATTAACTTTTGGTTTTCTGTTTTTCCAAAGTTCATAAGGTGTTTTCTTTATAATGGGTCTTAATAAAACTCTATTTAATATGTGACAAGAGGTATTAATGGCTTCTCCCCAAAAGTACTTAGGGAGGTTACTTTCACATAACATAGTCCTAGCCATTTCCTCTAGTGTTCTATTCTTCCTTTCCACAACTCCATTTTGTTGTGGTGTCCTAGGTGCAGAAAAATTATGGGTTATCCCCTTTTTACTACAAAATTCGTCAAATAATTGATTTTCGAATTCGGTACCATGGTCACTTCTAATGGCTATGACTGAAGACTCTCTAGCATTTGTTACTTCCTTATGGAACTTCTTAAACATAGAAAATGCTTGATCCTTATGCGCTAGAAACATGACCCATGTGTACCTAGAGTAATCATCTACTATAACTAGACCATATTTATTTCCACCTAGGCTTGTTGTTCTAGTTGGACCAAATAGGTCCATGTGTAGTAATTCTAGAGGCCTAGAAGTAGAGACACATTTTATGGATTTAAAAGAGTTCCTAGATTGTTTGCCAAATTGACATGCTTCACATATTTTGTTCTTTTCAAATTTTAATTTTGGCAAACCTATCACGGAGTCTCTTTTAACTAGTTAGTTATTGTGTCCCATGCTTGCATGACCTAACTTACCGCGTGCCATAACCAACTAGCATCATTATCTTTAGTTTCATTTACAACTAGACATTGGTTATGTTTTGCAAGATCTTCTAGGTCTACAACATATACATTTCCACGTCTAATTCCTTTAAAAACTAAACTATTATCATTAGGATTTGTTATAATGCATAGTGATGGTTAAACATAACATCATATCCTTTATCACATAATTGACTAATGCTTAACAAGTTATGCTTAAGACCATCAACATATCTAACATTATCTATAAAGTAGAAGGGGTGATTTGAACTTTACCAATACCAATGATGTGACTTGGTTGTTGTCTCCAAACGTCACAGCACCTCCCTTCTTAGCTTCAAGGGTGAAAAATTGATCTTATCACCCGTCATGTGCCTTGAGCAGCCACATCCAAATACCAGCAGTTTTTGTTGACTTTGGCTGCAAGACACTCCTACACAAGCAAATCATGTCATCTTAGGTACCCAAGTTTTCTTGGGTCCTTCATGGTTAGTCAAGTTGGTTCCTTTTGGAACCATACCTTTTAAATTTTTTCTTTTAGTTTTACTTTTCCTAAAATTACACACATTTGCTTTATGACTAGTGTACCACAACAAAAAGCAAGTTATTTTCTTAATTTAGTTTTTCCCCAGCTTTAACAAAGAAGTTACTAAAAGTTTTGTTTATTTCTTGGTTTATATCCTAAACCCGCTTTATTAAATACGGCTCGTTGATTATTAAGTATCATATTTAACTTTTCAGAACTATACGTAAACTTTCAACTAAAGGTTTGTATTTTCCAAGTTCTTTAGTTAATGTTTGATTTTCTGCTTTTAAATCATTTAGTTCTTTTGTGAGATCCTTGTTTAAGATTTGTTTATGGTTTTTAAGTTCTGAAAGTTCCTTAGTTAGTTTTTCATTATCTTTCGTTAAGTTGTTAGTCTTCTTAATTAAGAGTTGGTTGCTTGTCTTAAGTTCTAGATTTTCTTTGGTAAGATTATCTTTATCCTTAATTAATGAATCATGCTTATGAATGTAAGTTGGTTAGTTACTTTTAGTTCTCTGTTTTTAACATTTATATCTTATATTCAATCATTAATTCATTAAACGCATCATAAAGTTCATCAAATGTAAAATCAAAATGCTATCGGAAGTTACTCGTTTTGTTGGCCATGAAGCAGAAATTGGCCTTCTCTTCTTGTTCTTCATACGATGATGAAGATGATGCGATAGGAGTCGATAGGTGGTGACAAGGCTTTCTCTTCTTCTAGTAATTGCTGCCTTCTTTAGTAAGGGACCTCAGCTCTGATTGTGTCCGGCTTTTTGCACTCATAGCAACCAATCCCCTCATTTTCTCTTTCCTTACCTTTGTCCTTGCGTAGGAATTTGAGGGCCTCTCCTTTGATGATAGGACTTCTTGTGGTTGATGAATTTTGAACTTGGCACAAGAAGTGCCTCACACCATCTTCCTCATCTTCTTTCTTCACTACTGCTACTACAAGATAAGTCTTTGTTAGATAAGTAGATTTTAAAGCTATTATCTTTTTTCTTATGGGAGATCTTCTCGTTGTTTGTTTCATGGTGAGCTCGTGCGTCATAAGGGATCCAAGAGCTCCTAAGTGGTAGCTTGTTCAGTCCTGGCTTCTTGATGCCGTCACTTTAGCTCCCCGATCTTGGTAGACACGGGATTTTCCTGACAGCTCACTGTTAGTATAGTTTTTGCCAAGGCTTTTAGGCCATTGACATTCAGTAAACTAGTGAACATGCATGTGATTGTTTCATTTGAATCCATTTAATAGTTATATTTATGACCAATGTTTATTTTGGATTCCTTGACTTGATTCGTGCCCTCATGGGTCATTCAGTTGTCCAAATTTCTTTTGCAGAATTACAAGTTAAATCCTATTGAATTCATTACGTCTAAGGCACAATAACACATTCATAGCTTTGAGTTTAATTGTGCCTTCTCATGTCTGTTCATCCCAATCCTTTTTAATTTGGGTACCTTAACACCCTCTACATATGTGGATGTTATGGGCCATTCACTACAATGGTCCACATCTCATAGTCTTGGGCTTGGATGAATATTCTCATCCTAGCCTTCCAGTATGAGTAGTCGATCCATTGAAGAAAGGGGTCTTTGGGTGGACTGACCTCAATGTGAGAAGATCAAATGGGGTTGTCATTTTGATCTTTTAACTCTTGAGTGGAAGAGTTTTTGGCTCTGATACCACTTGTTGCCCAGATAGACAACCCAAGAGGGGGGGTGAATTGGGTTTAAATTAATTTGGATAATTAAACATATGGATGATTAATTAAAAACTATTGCAAGTTATTTAATTAATCTAAGTGCTGTGAGTATGTGAGAGGAAGAAGAGAAGAGACAATCCATGCAACACAGAGTTTTATAGTGGTTCGGAGCTACCCTTGCTCCTACGTCCACTCCCCAAGTCTCTCTTGGAATTTCACTATAACCCCTTGGATACAGCCGGTTGTTTTGGCAAGCTCACAACCAAAACTTGTTGTTTTACGAGCTCACAACGAACTCGGTCGGTTTTTCCAGGCTCACCGACTAAAACCAACCCCGATTGTTTTTCCGGGCTCACAATCAAACCCTTACACACGTTGGTTTTAACTTGGCTCACCAACCAACCTTAATCCCCTTGATTCAATTCTCCGATTGAACCAAGTAAATACAGTGTGTAAAGAAAACAGAAAACAGCTTCTTAAAAGCAGATAAAAACAATATGAACAATAAATGAAGTTAAGAAGCCTCAAACGCTTTTAGATCGGAGATGAGGAATGGCTTCTTGAACTTCTGGTCTCCTCTTGAAAGAGTGGAAGACTTGAATGCAGGAGGAGGAAGCTTTTAATGTTGAGAAGATGTAGTTGGATGCAGTTTATTGCAGATCTTCCCTCTTTTTCGTTGAAGAACAAGTTGCAAAGTTGAAAGCTTGAATGCTTGGAGTGGAATAGTTGTTCTCTCCCTTGCTACAGTCTTCTGTGGCTATTTAAGCCAATCCCACGGAAACTAGCCGTTACACTGCTTTTCTGTCCGTTCTGCACACTCTGCGCAGCCTGACAATATGACCATTGGTGGGTTGAGTCGACTCGGCATGATCAGGAGTCGACTCGGCTGTAGCGGGAGTGACTCAGCTTTTCCGGAGTCGACTCGGCAACTGTTCCAAATTTGAATTAAAGTTGCCGTCACGACTGGGAGTCGACTCGTCTTGACCCGGAGTCGACTCGCCAACTTCTGAGCTGACCTGGCAATTTTGGAGTCAGGCTCATCCACTGAAGTCCGTGGATCCAATTTTGAATTTTGTCCACTCGAGTCGACTCGACTGTCCTTGGAGTCGACTCGAATCTCAGAGCCCGAACTCCCGATTCTCTGTCTTTGGCTCATCCAGTCTTGGAGTCGACTCGAACTTCCTTGGAGTCGACTCGGCTCTCAGTTTCCGAAAGTTGTCTTCTGCCTTTTGACGTGAAGCTTGTCTTGGAGTCGACTCTGAGCTGTCTGGGATCGACTCGAATCTCAGACTCGAAAAACTGCTCTCTGACTTTTCTTTGTGTACCTCTTGGAGTCGACTCTTACTACCCCTGGAGTCGACTCGCTGAACATTGGAGTCGACTCGCGCACTTCAGGAGTCGACTCGTTGACAGGTTCTGAGATGAGGCTTTCTGTTCTTCTTTCTGTTCTCAGTGGAGTCGACTCGTACTAGTCTGGAGTCGACTCGAGCTCGTGCCAGGAACTTGATACGCTTGGAGTCGACTCGTGATACTCGAAGTCGACTCCGAGTCTCAGACTTTGGTTCAGCAGACTTCTAACTTTATCCAAAATACTATGAACCCAAATCTAGAGACACTTGGACAGGATTTTCATAAAACACTCAATTGAATTCATTAGTAATCACAAGATATACTCAAATGCTTTGAGCTCATCAAAATCAAATGGGGTTTTAATCAATCACTCCACACATAGGGTTATGGTACTCTAAAGATTCGAGCATAAACTTAATAGGGTATACTGATTCAGACTTTGCTGGTTGCAAACTTGATAGAAAAAGCACCAGCGGGTCATGTCAATTCTTAGGAGAAAACTTAATTTCTTGGTTCAGCAAGAAACAAAAACTCGGTTGCACTATCTACGGCTGAAGCCGAATATGTTGCTGCCGGAAGTTGTTGTGCTCAATTCTTGTGGATTAAACAACAACTTGAAGATTATGGCATTAAACAAGATAAAATTCCCATTAACTGTGATAATACAAGTGCCATTAATCTAACTAAAATCCAATTCAGCATTCAAGAACTAAACACATTAAGATAAGACATCACTTCATAAGAGATCATGTACTGAATGGTGATGTGACGCTTCAATTTGTTTGTACTGATGATCAACTTGCTGATATCTTCACAAAACCTTTGAGTGAAGATCGATTTTGCATACTTAGAAGAGGGTTAGGAGTGATTGATCCATTCTAGTGATACTCTCCTCTAGTTCATAGATTTTGAGGATAAGTCTCTGTTGGACATAGGATTTCTTATCTATGATCATCAAATCAGTTCTTAAATCCGAGATAAGCTCATAACTCTCTCTCTTGGCACAAAAATAACAAGATTTTTGGTTGTGTGCCAGAGGCCGAGTCGACTCGGATGCATTTTGGAGTCGGCTCATGGGGGAGTCGACTCGCGCATATTTGGGAGTCGACTCGAGGTCGAGTCGACTCGCGACCTACCGGAGTCGACTCGAGGTCGGGAATCCGACTTTTAACCCTAATCGAAATGTTTATTCCTCACTTCTATTCACAGCCGACACTGTTCCAAAACCCTAGAGCCGTCTCCGAACTTGTCTCCGACCCAGTCTAGGTCTTCTCCGTCGAGTTTTCCACCTAGTCTCCGTGTCCTTCCCCGTCCTTAGGTCAAAATGCCTAGGAAGGTCGTTGTACCGAGCCGAAAGAGACCCATCTCCGCGAGCGGGGCCGAGCGACGGTTCAAGGCTCGGAACGAACCGGCGAGGCCACCACCTCCGGTTCCTTCCCCGCCTAGGCCGGTTCCCTCGCGCTCATGCGCCGGGAAGGTTGTCTCTACTGGGAGGCAAGTCAACTTTGACTTCCTCTCCCGGGAAGGGTTCAACCTAGGGCATCACCTTAGAGCCCAAGGTTTAGAGTTTTTCTGCACTCTTGACCTCCCTACCTATCCAGGGCTTGTTAGGGAGTTTTATGGTACAGTTGCACGGGTTAGCGGGGGTATCCAGGGAACTGTTATGGGTGTCCCTGTCTTCATCTCGGAGGACTTCATTGCACGAGTCCTCCATCTCTCAAGTGAGGGGATTGTTCCCACACACCCCTCTGATAGGACAGAGGCCCTTACGGCCATCCTAGGGAGTCCACCCTTGTCCCCATAGAGGAGGTGTTCGCAAATCAGCTTTCGGCTGAAATGCGACTTCTCCTTAGTATCATCTCTAGAACCCTCTTTCCAAAGACTGGTAGGTTTGACTTCATTTCGGAGAGAGACCTGGCCTTGATGTTCTACCTCCTCCAAGACACTCCCGTCAACTTTCCAAAACTTATCTACAAGTACCTCTGTGAACCCCTAGATAAACCTAGGCTCAGCCTCCCTTATGGCATGTTATTCACCCTTATATTCAGGAAGTTAGAGGTCCCCATTCCTGAGGGGAACCCTCTCGCTCACTGCGGTTTACAGATCGCATGGGTGAGGGGACCTTTCATAGGATGGGATTCCACAAGTTAGGGGAAGTTTGGGTTAGGAAATCATCCACATCTTCTGACCCTACACTCATCACTCACCCGGTCCTGATCATGACCAGGACCACTATACAGATCCTTCCACCTATCCTTCCACCTCTGCTCATACCTATACTGAGCCTTCCACCTCCACTGTCCCACCTTCTCAGCAGCAGCCTCTGGAGGTCCGGATATCTTCTGAGCAGCTCCGAGAGTTGCGGCAGGAGATAGTGAGGGATCTGAGAAATGACTTGCTGAGGGAGCTCCAAGGTCCTTCGAGTGCTCCCTCCACCGAGATTGTTCCCACCCTGGCAGCAGTAGCCGAGATGACTGCGCACTTGAGGGAGGAGATATCAAATGTGCGCAGCCTGGTCCAAGCTCAATACTGGAACATGAGTGACGTCAAGGACGACACGAAGAAGATGCGAGACGGCATCAGACATGAGCTAGGGAGCCAGAGCCAGGGTGCCGAGAGACTAGCCCATGCACTGCTCTCCAGGTTGGACACCCTTCAGGCGAGCATGACTGAGCGTACCACGACACAGTCTAGGGCC